>NC_068357.1:11470801-11668301 GCF_020536995.1 Dreissena polymorpha
TTATGACTGCTTGTAGGTATAGGGGTTTTACAGTGCCCTGGCCGAAGGCCCTATGTGTACCGGTATATCAGTTGTCTGATTTTTAATTTAACTTCACGTTTTACGAACGGATGAACAAACTCTAAGAACAAAACTATATCTATGGAGAACGGCGATAATTTAAATGATTTTGTATAGCCGTGTTATTTCGTTAAGTTTACTAGTAAATATCGATATACTCGCCGCCATACAAAATGTAAATAAATTAACACAAACTTAGTATTGCACATTTAACTGTGTGTCAGAATTATGTAATGTTTGGTTTTATATATCAGATGACTGAACAGAAATTGTCCGAAATTTTGTTTTACTGAAAAAAAGAGTAACATGCATTTTTAAAGCAAAATCACTCTCTTAATAAAAATCCATTTGATTTATTTTTGTTTTTCTTCGTTGTCATTACTTGTCTATGTTCGCGCTACGCCGTATTGATCTTATTCGACGGGAGGCTTGGTTAATGAAACAGTAGCTAATCAAAAAGCGCCTAGAGGCTGCAGACTCATTGGCTTATTTGTTTGAGTGACATGCGTGCAGGCGCTGGCAAATCAGAAAGCTGCTCGACGGTGGATGGCGTGAACTCTTAATTCTGTAGCAACTATCGATAGTCAGTAATTTGTCAAGCGGTTATCCGTATTTAAACAATTATGGTGTTGCTTTACATTCTATTTGACGCGGTCTCAGATGACTGGTTTGAAAAATAAATTGTTTACAAACGGAAGTTTTGATCACGACGGTGTTTCAATAAACAAGTGATAATCTTTTATAATTGAACAATACAACAATAATACAACAAAAACATTCCACGTGTTATTTGTTTTTTTTTTGTGGGAATTTACGTGTATAAGTCAGTGACATGAATTTTGCAGCACCCAGCCCGCACGCGTTTACAGCTCTTGGCACGGGACATTCCGCGCCCGCGACCCTGGGACTCCATGGACATGCACTTCCGCTTCCTCTGCCACCGAGGCACTCCTTCGCGATTCAGGAACTCCTAGGTCTGAACAACCACAACAGCGCCGACAGATGTCGACCTTCTGCGTCTACCCCGAGCGTCTCAACCGACTCATTTCTGTCGGCGTCGGCATTTTTGGCATCGTCGCTTTCGCCGTCGCTGGCACTGACATCCATGGCGCCGGGAATCAACTCCGCCGCGTTCCCGTATTTCAGCTGGAAATCAAACCTAATGAGCGCGTTCGCCGGTTCTGGTCACGGCTTATTTAGCTTTCCGCCTCCACCACCGGCTCCTCCGTCGTCGCCCGGAACTGAACTTTCAAAGGCAGACTTTAAATCATCGGGTATGCTATTAAAACAGTTGCGTCTTTTACAAGTGATTTACATGGCAGATACGCGTACAACGGGTATATTATTAGTCCCCTACCGGTTTCACCGGAGGGGACTTATGGTTTGCGCTCCGCCAGTCTGTCAGTCTCTCCGTCACACTTTTCTGGACCCTGCGATAACTTGAAAAGTTCGTTATATTTTTTCATGAAACTTGGAACATGGATTGATAGCAATATGGACATTATGCACGTTATTTCATTTCGTTCTATACGTCAAAAATTCTGGTTGCTATGGCAACACATAGACTAGAAATACTGCTGAAAATTGTGGTTTTCTGGATCCTGTGATAACTTTGTAAGTTCTTAATATTTTTTCATGAAACATGAAACTTGGATAGATGGCAATATGGACATTATGCACGTTATTTCATTTTGTTCCTACGTCAAAAGTTCTTGTTGCTATGGCAACAAATATATATATTTTTTTAAATCTGGAATTTCTGACAATGGTGGAGGCGGTAGGGGACTTATATTGCTTGACAATAGTCTTGTTTAAAATGTATTTTTACAAGAATTATGTTTTGGCACTTAAATATATATATAATGAATTGTGCATACTGGATTATACATTCAGCCGGTATATTTTCTATTGGCGTAAAAGCACCCTGCTTTATAATTATTCATATGCACATAAGCATTCTGACAGCAATGAAGATATCGCCTCATCAGTACTTGAAGTAAGCATAGTGTTGTTTTTGCAATGGATTAGGTCAAAAATCAGCCTGGGGTACAAACATCTACAAGGCTTTTATATACTGAATAATGTAACATAATGTAAGAGAATATCATTAAAGAGAAATATCTAAAAAGTAAATTGATAAAGAAACAAAATAAATTGCATTTGTGGAATCATTACCAAAACAATATATGCAACGGCTGATGTATTTTCCTATACTCAAGTAGGATTCGAACTAGTGCTTACCAAGTTACACGCTTTTATAACAATAAAAATTAAGCATTTTATTCAGCTCTCAATAAAAAGAAACATGTGTACCAGGAATATCATGAACCCATTTATGCCTAGCGTCTAGAAGAAAAGGCTTTGGCAAACAGCGTTAACCCAAATGAGACGCCGCATTATGCGGCGTCTCATCAGATTCTGAACTGTTTGCTTAAAGGAATTTCTGTAAGAAATATTCTAAATATAGAAATAAATATACTAGACACCCCTTAATTTGAAATAAATCTATCCAATTAGGAAGGATGGCGAGTCCACTAGGCATACATGGGTTAAATTCATTCTTATTAAAATATAATATTATTTTTGAAAATGAGAAACATCGTACAAACCTTATGAAGGGGCTGTTCGATTAGGGCAATCGTTGGTTCATGCGCTTTTCACCTAGGCGACCCCGAGCTCGTAAGCATGTGAGTTTGGTTTGTGGTCACCATACCGGACAGGTGGGCTTTTCTCCGGGTACTCCGGCAGCCTGCTACCAAGCACAAAGCCATACCAAAATTTATATATATTTAAGTAAAAACACACATTGCTGGAAATTGCATTTATAATTCAAATCTCGTTCCAACTTTCGTGTTTCTTATTAGCTTATTATGTAGTATATATCGGACAAACTACGGGTCCTCACATAATTCAGCCTCGGGCGCAGAATGACCTCATAAACTGAAAAATAAACCCACCTTAGGATATATATGCCTTAAAAATACGATGGATATATATTTTTATTTTGGTTATTCGATAAACTTATTATCATACAAATATTTTGAAGACGTTTTAAAAATATCTTATTAACAAAATACACGGGTGAGAGGAGTCTCTTTATAAACCAGAATGTTAACAATTCTCACAAAAATATTTCAAGCTATCCGAAAAACAACAGCATAGTGTCTAAACATAAAGCAAAGTGGTCGTATTTACATGTTTTAGAAACACCTTCCGTATTTGCTAAATGTTTTTCTTTAATAACAATGTTCATGTAGTAAAAACATATAGGGGTATCACATACCATGTCCTCAAGGACGTATTGAGTCGTGTTCTGAGAAAACTGGGCATAATGCATGTGCGTAAAGTGTCGTCCCAGATTATCATGTGCAGTCCGCACAGGCTAATCTGGGACGACACTTTCCGGCTTAATTAGATTTTTGCTAAAAAGAGACTTCATTTAAACGAAAAAATGTCATAAGAGCGGAAAGTGCCGTCCCTGATTAGCCTGTGCGGATTGCACAGGCTAATCTGGGACGACTCTTTACGCACATGCATTATGCCCAGTTTTCTCAGAACGCGACTCTGTTATTCTCGCAAATACAATAACACTAATTAGTCATGTTCTGCGTTAACGATGAGTTCAAACACTTTCTGAGACAGATTTAGAAATGTGTAACTCGATCACTAAGTCAAATTTAATTAACATGTATTTGTAACACCATGCGTTGGATACAGTGAATGCAATATTTTATATCCCGCTTTTTACCCAATTATTTGCCATTTATAGCCAATTAATGTACATTTGTCCCATGTTCATATTACACGTATTATTCAAGTTTATTCAAGTCTTATCCAATACATGTTTTATACAACATATAAAATACAAATATTTAATGCATAAAATATAAGAAATTGAACTTACACGTGTATCATGTTTTTCTCAATAAAATAGAATTTCACTGAAAATAACTTGATGGTTGATAAACTATATATACTTTAAATATTTAACTATAATTACGGGGTGCGGGATCAACGGGGTTTACACATGGGCAGGACAGAATGTAAACACACCGTTAAGAACTTCATAGTTGCAAATAACTCAAGTTATTGAAATACATTTGCCGCTTTTTAAATGCCGCTCACTTTCCAGCCATATGAACATGAAAGTGATTAGCGTTTATTTTGTACCCGGTACGAATTTTCTTAGCGGTAGCTGTAATTTTGAGATCCCGCTACGAAATTTCGTAGCGAGTATGGTCGAGATATATCACGAATATTAATATGAAATAAACGCAAATCACTTCTTGCTGACATGACTGGACACTGAGCAGCATTTTAAAAAATAATACAAGTAATAAAGGGTATAAAACGGCTAACATACCTGTCACTACATGGACGTCGCCATGTTGATTTTAGTTCATCACATGATTACCCCCTCTGATAATGACATGAGATACGGGAATAAGAAACAAAAACGAGAAAAAACAAACAGCGACACACATTTCCGAAGACAAGATCACGCAATACTTGAAAAATTATATAAAGTGTAACAAGCAGACTTGTTTTTTTGATTTGTTTATAAATGTAAAAACGTCATTATTTAAAAACATTACATTATGTGTTTATGTATGTATGTTGATACTTTAGGTAAGGAAAAAACACTCTCTTCGTTTAAAGAGATCTGAAGGATGGATTGACCATTTTCACAGTTGTCACTGATTCTATAAATAATGGAATACTTTATATAATGTGGAAAAAACAATATGCACTTAGGAATGTACTGGTTTTATAAACAATAGCATCAAATCAACATGTACAATCGTTTATTTTGCGTTCTTAATTATTTTACTGTGCGTTATTTTTTTCGACAACACGTGGGTCGCTTCTATAAATTAAATTGTGCGTACTAAAATAATGCCTGTATTAGTTGTTAAAGCGGGAGTAAATGGTTGCTTTGGGCGAATCTCTTTTTCATTAACTTTTTAAAAACAACTTCTTTGTCGATATTAGAAAAGAATTGTTAAGTTCCTTTGTTTAAATTTTGCCATCAAACTTAGAAATAACACGATATACTTCAACATAGACAAATATCTGTGAACAATCATTTGAAAATCATATGTGGTTCCAAATGCCAGCACACAAATATACAGGTTTCTTTTCATGTCCGTTGTTTGGAACTATAAAACACTGTTTTGAACTATTAGTAAAGACGTTTGAATTGCTGAACGATTCAAAATACCTTCCTTCGGGTCATAAGTACATTAACGCATTACGACTTAATTAGGATTTAACCCATTTATGCCCAATGGACTCTCCCATCCTTCTAAATTGGATCAATTTATTTCTAAAATTAGGGATGTCTAGTATACTTATTTCTATATTTAGAATATTTATTACTGAAAATCCTTTTAGCAAACAGCGCAGACCCAGATGAGACGCCGCATCATGCGGCGTCTCATCTGGGTGTACGCTGTTTGCAATGTCCTTTTTTCAGGACGCTAGACATAAATGGGTTAATTAGGATTTAACCGCAATTTTCAATTTTTATTTCATACCTCTTGTCTTAACTACAGCACTCGTAAATGGCACGATATCTTTCAGTCTCTTCTGATGTTTGTAACGTTCGTTTTTTTTTTAAATTGAAAACACAGTATAAAGATTATTCGCAAATTGCAATATTTTGTAAGATAAGTGAATTAGTATAATCAAAATCTGTACTTTGTAACTGGATGTCCATAATTTTATATTGCGAAGGTCGTTCTTGTAAATACTTAAAGTGGCTAGTTGAAGCCATTTCATTTAACCCATTTATGCCTAGCGTCCTGAAAAAAGGACATTGCAAACAGCGTAGACGCAGATGAGACGCCGCATAATGCGGCGTCTCATCTGGGTCTGCGCTGTTTGCTAAAATGATTTTCAGTAATAAATATTCTAAATATAGAAATAAGTATACTAGACATCCCTAATTTTCGAAATAAATTGATCCAATTTAGAAGAATGGGAGAGTCCATTGGGCATAAATGGGTAAATAAGAAGCCATGTGTGTATAATCTCATGACGCCCGCTTGTAAGGTTTTGTTCTTTCAAAGCTCCATCAACAGGTTTTAACTGAACAAAACTGTCTGCACTAGTAGCGTCTCTCATTGTCAGTGCTAGAAAAAGGCGGACGGACGATCAAAGACGGTGGGTGTTTGTATCTCTTTATTTGTGCAAGTGTCGGTCAGTCCGTCTTTTCGCGCGACAGCTTGCACGATTGCTTAGGCTGATCTTTTAAAGCGGGTATATACGATTTTTATATGTGCTGAATTGTAAAATATTGATACAAATATGTTATAATAACACACAATATGCAAGAAAAATGATATATTTAAGACGAATTTCATAAAATACAGCTAATACAAATTAGCGCCCCGAGCCGATTGTGACGAAGATAATTCGTAATTATTTTCCTACAATAACCGATGCATTCGTCTTTTTAGTAAGTGTTCGTGTGTCGTATGAATCGATATCGCTGCAGGAATTTCAAATGAACCGTTAAACTAAATTTAGATTCACATCGTACATGCATGATATACATGTTGGCGAATTCGGCTGTACAGCCTTTTTCGATTTCAGAATTAAATATCTGGCTTATTCAGCATTTTTCGACACATGTTCTTCTTAACTTTTATTTTAGTTTATATTGAAATATATGTATAATAAGTTTTTTACACATTTTATATTAATTAATAAATATTTGACAAGATCGTATATACCCGCTTTAATTCAACGCTATTTTTATTGTAGGTTTAGACTCGAGTTTTGCCAGCGACAAGAGCTCGGACTCTACGGAGACAAACTCTATGGGTGGAGGCAAAAAGAAGAAAAAGAAACGCCGACACAGGTACGAATAATAAATGTTTATTTGGCCACAAATTTATGAGAACATTATTATAACCGGTCCCACCAATGTTTTCTATTAACAGAGAACAAAGTAGCATAGTTTAAAACTTAAACACATGAAAGGTCCCCTGTATAACGAAATCTTCAAGCAAGTGCATACATTTAACCCATTTATGCATAGCGTAGACCCAGATGAGACGCCGCATAATGCGGCGTCTCATCTGGATCTGCGCTGTTTGCTTAAAGGAATTTCTGTAAGAAATATTCTAAAAATAGAAATAAATATACCAGACATCCCTAATTTTGGAAAAAACTTGATCCAATTTAGAAGGATGGGAAAGTCCACTAGGCATAAATGGGTTAATCATAAGGGAAAGTTATCTGAAGCAATATCATACACCAACAAGATAAGAAGCTTTTGAGACAATACAATACCACTTATAAGCCTATTTTTCAAGCAGTTTGATATACTGATTGGGGATAAGAGAAACAACAAGAAACAACAAATCAAACTATTCGCCACCCACTCGCCTTCAGAGTGTGAAAGACTTTCATGTGTTCCATCACCCACCGATTCGCAACCCACCCGCCTGTAGAATGTGGAAGGAACTCGTGTCTTCCAATAATTGCTTGATTTGCGTGCAGCCTTTGATGTTCAACGGCATCATCCAGTTTATAAAGACGTCCGATGGGACCGTTCTCAGCTATAATTTCTCTCACGTTCGCGACGTCAATTTGAAAATCTCTCGATTAAATACTGACATTGAATTTCCCTATAGTGTCCACTAATTAATTGTTTCTAATTCACGACAGAAAGCAGGGTGAAAACCACTGGGGATATTAAGGCAAATCATTCCGATTTATGTCGGCAACAATTCTTTATCTGATTATTATTACGTATCCTACAGTGTTCGTTTTGCCATTGATGCCATGCGTTAAAAAGGCAAATAAATGGTACCACTTCATTTTCATTGTTATAACAATTTAGATTTTATATTCTGATATCCTAGTTTATTCAAAATGCAAATCATGTTAATCTGATAATATTTGTTGTGTCTGCATAAAAAACAATTGGTGATAATTGAATAGCTATCACCAATATTATTGCATATTGGATTCATTTTGTTCAAAGAGTTTTTTTAATATGTAATACCATATCATACAGCAATAATTTATAACCGAATGCCATAATAATAACATGTGACACACTTGCAGTAAATTAGTTCACCGGAATATGAGCTGCTCTCTGCGCAAATGGGGCTCAATGCAGGTGCGTAAATTGTCGATCCATATTAGCCTTTGCAAATCTCACAGGCTCATCAGGGGCCCTTATTTCCGCCTAGATTTCGGCATTAAGCGACTTCCGTCAAACGAAAAATACCATAAAAGCGGAAAAAGTCGTCCCCGAATTACCTGTACCCGACAAAACTGTGCATGATGATCTGGGACGACACTTTACTCACAACCATTATGCCTCGTTTTCCCAAAGCGCTAGTCATATATATATATATATATATATGTGTTCACGACAATGTATGAAAACTGCATGATGATGTTTCAACATCTAATAGTTATGAATGCGTTTTGTTCTGACATGTTATACATGAGGCAGCACGAGAAGTGCTGATGAAGCTGTAAATACTGTGATGGTCCGTTCCGTAGTAATATTAATGCTAAAATACCTATCATATTATGTTAACTTACTCATATTTTGACAGTGCAGAATATACATCAACGATGCGATTCATGTTTATGCCAAATTACACAGTAAAATAAACAGTACTGAAATAAATTCGTTAGAGTCGCTGGCGTAAAACGAGTTCTAACATTATTTAAACATTCTAAACCTGTTGCCTTTGACTTCTTGTAGCATACCTATCGGAAAAAAATGTATTTACTAGTTGCGTTGAAATCTAGATGATTTTGGTCAATCACTGGACGCCATTTTCTGTGGTAAATTTATTGCCAATCAATACGAGCCGACAGATAACTGGCCGGATAAACCGGGTGCATAAACACAGTGTTTGTTTTCCTAACGGGCTTCATTTATACACAGCCGCATAGCTGACCCTTGCAAGTTTATGTTTGTTAATTAACGCCAATTAGTGCATTATTCTACCATGTTAGTATTGGAACTATCATTTTACGCAGAAATGAGATAGGAATGAAATAAGCCGTCGTTGAAGATTATTTCAGAAAGCACGATTTATCAACTCATATATTAAAACTTATTACAAAACACCGCTTCACAAACATGTATTTATTTATTTATTTATTTATTTATTTTTTATTTTTATTTTTTTTTATTTTTTTTAATTAATTAATTTATTTATTTATACATTTATTTATACATTTATATATATATTTATTTATAATCTTAATATTAATGTATTGTAATTATTTAATTTGTAATTCATATTTGTGTACATTCGTTCGTATGGATGACAGTTCATATTATATTGGGTTATAACATATCTAAAAAAATATTTATAAACAAGATTTTGAATAAATACTACTACTTATCAATTGACTGATATATTTTTCGATTATAATATCTGAGAAAAGTGTATAGGCCTTTCGACATCGCCCTTTTATGCATACACCCAAATGCAGCTCCTATCCCCCCCCCCAAATCCCTAAAAGTTATAACTGACTAATTTAGAAAATTCATAAAAAACTACATTATTCATTGCGGCGACCGTTAGAGAAGAAGCTATCGCGATGATATGGGAATTTATATCAAAGGCCTGATAAGTTTAATGGAGCTAATAATATTGTAAGGTATCAAGGGGCTACTTCGCTGTGAAACGACTAGGGTCATTTAATCAGCGCTCGTCACCATCGTAAATAGCGAATTTGACCTCGGGAAACGTTCGATTCCGTAAGAATGCCAACCGATGCGGGCAATAGTGCTTTGTAAACCGGAGCTTTGAAAACAAATTGACTTAATTGCAAGCTGTCCACAGGGAGTTTCGTTGTTTTAAAAATTAATTTAATTAGCGATAATTGGTGACGATAATTGGTGAATATTATGACGGGGTTCGTGTGGACTCCGGGAATACACGTGTCGTGACAGCTTTGTTAATATCATAATGATGCGGTGATTAATCGCGTTTTTAATATTTTTAGCGTTCTCTACAGTTATATTGCATGTTATATCCTATGCCATCGACACTAAGCCTATGCTTCATGTCATTCTCTTCATGCTTTGCACAGGCATTTATTTAACAAAACAAAGCAGAAACAAATTACATAAAACATTTATCACGTTATATCATATAAGCAAACAATCAGATATTAAACAAATAAACAGCTCATCAGTTCGCTTAAAATGCATGCAATATAATAGAATCAAATTTCAAAGGCATTCGTCTTTAATGGCTTTGGAGAAATTCTTAATAAATAATCTCGCAAAGTCCTGTACACTGTCTTTGACATATCCAGTCAAAAATGAACCATTCTTGAGAACAGCCCAAATTTTAACTGACATACTCCATCTTACATTGTAGGAGCTGTTATCAAACTTTATCGATGTTTTTCGTATTATAGTTGCCTTTATTTAGAAAGTATCTATTTGTTTTATTTCTAATAAATAATTCCGCTTTATGCATTGCACGTGCTTGCTACACAAACGCATCTTCTACATGTATATTGCTTAAACGTAAACACATTTTTCATTTATACATGTCCAGATGTACGTTATATTTGTTGAACGAATTAATTTATATTAATAATAGGGCAAACAGTCATAGGAACTTGACTATTTTAGGATAAGAATATATATATATATATATATATATATATATATATATATATATATATATATTATCATTTATACGGTTCAGTTATAGTGATTAACGGTCAGTGATAATAATATTTGATAAAAACTAACATTTTTAGTAAAGGCTGCCAAAAATGTTTAAAAAAGTGACGCTATTCTTAGTCCAGAAATCGACGCATGGTGCTTTCCCTTTTTAGTAGATCTTGGCACAGAAATACTGTTCTATAATTGAGTCGCGTTCTGAGAAAACTGGGTATAATGCTTTTGCGTAAAGGCTAATCAGGGACGACACTTTCCGCCTAAACTTGATGTTCGGTAATGATGGACTTCGTTGAAGCTAAAAATACCATAACAGCGGAAAGTGTCGTCCCAGATTAGCATGTGCGGACTGCACAGGCTAATCTGGGACGACACTAGACTTTGCGCACATGCATTAAGCCTAGTTTTCTCAGAACGAGACTCACTTGATTAGGGAAATACCATTGGTCTTCGCAAGTTACCTAAGTTGTCTAAGATGTTTATTATTCTTAAACATTGAAATTCAAATAAACGGGGGCATTATCCATGTTTTCTTTATTTATTTGAAATAGATATTGATTGCATTGAAGAGGGTGTTGGTGGTGGTGGTAGGAATGTAATTACGATTAGAGTAGGATTGTGTTTTCCTCATTTGCTCAGTTCGATCATACGGAAATTACCAAAACAATGATGAATTCGAGGATGGTAAAAAAGCGATGCTAATGGATATGGCGGTGCTGTTGATAATTATGATGTTAGTCATGGTGGTAGTCTAATGATGATGCTACTTATGATGGTATTGAATGTGGTGATGCTACGCGGAAAATGATGGTTATTTGATTTACAGATTGGCTTTCCATTCAGTTGTTTTGTATACAGCACAATACGTCATAAAGTCACGTGTATGTTGACACATAGGCCAAAATAATATTTGACTGTGCATTTAACATCATTATGTTTTACATGCCATCAATGAATATGTATATATTCGCCAGATTGAAAGGTAGGAACATTGACCGGCGAGCTAAAGTACAAAGTCAGTAACTCCCTTCGACTTGCTATAAAAAGTATATATGCGATGCTAAATCCTTTGTGTTTTGTAGTTCTTCTTGACTTAATATTAAGATAAACAATTGTATTAACTTTTCAAACAGAAATTTAAATTTCTACCTTACGTTCCGTTCATACGAATTCTTATAAATTAACCCATTTATGCCTAGCGTCCTGAAAAAGGGACATTGCAAACAGCGTAGACCCAAATGACATTTTTATATTTGACATATCTATTAACGACCTTGTATGCTCATTGATGTACTACTTTTTATACACTAGAAATAATATACAACTAACAGATTATTATTTGTGTTTATAAAATGGCCGCATTTTCTGCAATTCTGCAAATTGATCCAATTTAGAAATATGGGAGAGTCCACTGGGCATAAATGGGTTAAAAAACTATTATGGATCTGTATTCTGAAATCTTCATGTTTTATCGATTAGTAATAAACATTAAATAATTATACAAGAATGTATTTTACCTTGTAATCTGAAATATGCAACGTTGAACATGTAATTATCTACTATTTTAATTTTCATTCAAGCAAACTTTGAAACGGTGATTTATTGACCATACGTTTGCCTGTTGCAGATAACTGCTTTTTGAAATCAAAATGGCTTAGTAGAAATAAATAAGTTGCTTATTTTAGGACGACGTTTTAACGACGCATTCTCCAACAAAATATTATATTTGTCGGAAATTAGTTATTGAAGAAATAATTGAAAAACAAAAAAAAAATCCAGGAAAATATTCACGACTTAATACTTATTTCTCAGAACTATATTAACAAAATTTGAAACATTTCTGGTCAACAAGCACGTGTCGTTACAGAAGGATATTAACGAGCTATAGCCTAAACAGGAAGACATTCGCTATATACTACCAACTAAAATACAATTTGCATCGGCTAACACTTAATGAAGATGGATATTCACGCATTATCCCCCATTTCATGACAGTATTCACGAGTAATTCCTCGTCCAGGATGATATTCACAAGCTTTTGTTAATGTAAGGTGATAATCAACAGTGAAGCATTTGTTTAGGCGATATAGACCAAATTTAGAAATTACCCATTTTATAATAGTATTTGCAAATAACATTTCAGGACGATATGCACGAGTTGTACAAAATTTCAAAACAATATTCACGGTTTATTCCTTATTTCAGGAAACTATTTATTCACGAGAAATAACCGATTTTTATACAATATTCACGAGACATTCCCTTATTTTTGGTCTTTGTTTAGAAGCTTTTTTCAATTTCAGGACAATATTTACTTTTTTTCCCAAATTTAGGAACTGTTTTCGTGAGGTATTCCCCATTTCACGTCGGTATTCAAGACTTATTTCCCATTTTCAAAACGATATTCAAGACTCATTCCCCTTTTAGGCGACATTCAGGAGTTAACTCCCATTTCAGGACGATTTTCACGAGCCTGCAGTTGGAAGAGCTGGAGAAGGCGTTTAAGGACGCCCACTACCCGGATGTGTACGCCCGAGAGATGCTGGCGCTGAAAACCAACCTTCCAGAGGACCGAATACAGGTAGATACTCATCATAATTATGTGCCCACCTTTGATTTTGACATAAGAATAGTGTGGTTGACTCGGGTCGGGTTGACCCATAGGTCTGTCGATCTCTCCTTCTGACGGTCATGTATCCAGTATTAAATTATGATCTTACATAAATGTTTTTGGTAGATAATTAAAAAAATCACACATTCAATCAATGCATTTCACGAAACCTTTTGTTTACGTTGAGTACATAGTCTTAATAAGTAAAACCTTTTTACAGGTTTGGTTTCAAAACCGTAGAGCAAAATGGCGAAAAACTGAGAAGACTTGGGGTAGATCTAGCATAATGGCCGAATACGGGTTGTACGGAGCGATGGTACGACATTCACTTCCGCTTCCGGAAACTATTTTGAAAAGTGCGAAAGAAGGCGTGATGGATTCATGTGCACCGTGGCTTCTGAGTAAGACGTGAATTCTTTTAAGTAGGTGAAACGATTAAAAACCACCTTTAAAAAATGTTTACATAAAATCACTGCACGAGTCTTAATAATTAACGACATATACTGCATAGCAATTATACAAGGTCAGGTCTGTGTTACTAGATTTTACTTCCATTTAAAAGGCATCTGTTACATTTTGAGTGCATGGTTATTGTATCCTTACAATATGTATATAAAATCGATATGGTCATCTATATACTATTTAACAATAATTTTATAATAAATTCTACTTAATACTGCGGTGGCATTGTCGTAGACCCACGTTCTAGTCGTGCGTATCCGCCGATGCTGTTGCGGACGATGACGCACGATTACTGTTTCATGGTCAAACGTATTTAACAAGTATTCAGTAGTTTCCAACAGCATTTAAAAAAAATCAAAACGGCAAACACAGAAGTCAACAGATACAATTGAGATAATTTAATAGAAAGTTTTCGTTTTATTCATGCTTACGCAATATCCATCTACGTTTCAGGTATGCACAAGAAGTCCATTGAAGCAGCGCAAACATTTAGTGTAGACGATAAGCCTGACAAACATGTAAACAGTGAGATTCCTCATCCTCATTTCCACCCGGAGGAGGTGCAAAAAGGACATTTTGAGACGCCGCGTGGTCAGGCGGAGGGCAATGATAAACGCTCTGAGAGCATCGCGTCCTTGAGGGCAAGGGCCATAGAACATAGTGTGCAACACTTGCTTGAGAGGCATGAGAAGAACGGTATTGACAATGGTTGTGTTCCTGTGGATAAAGACGATTCCGGCTATAAAAGCTTATTCTCTGATCCACGCAATGAATGTGCGAAGCAACTATCACACCTATAGTTAGCTGGTATCTTAGAGTTACTTTAAACATTGAAGTTTATTAAACATATCCATATACACCCTTAAACATGTAGAATATTCGAAAACACGTGAATGTATTTGCGAATGTTGCATTTTGATTATTAATTTTATTATTAAATTATAATTTTCTTCGCATGGGGTCATAGTGGATGCTTGAACATAATTATGATAATGACATGAGCTAAGGAGAACTAGCCATATCCCAGTTTAGATCATACACAGTGTTTCCGTTTGGTACCTGGACAAGTGATCTTATAATACGGAATGCTTGCATTCCTCAATGAAACAGAATCTTGACCTTTTTTTCTAGACGAGTATTTATAATATCGAGAGCCTATAGTTTCTCCCCCTATAAAATTTCAAGAGCATCCATCAACAATTTCCTTTTTTCGATAATCCATAACATTTCCATTTATCAACATTATTAGAATAACGTGTATATGTAATATATTTATATTTAATGGCACATTCAGTGAACACCCAAATATTTTAAACCCCAGAAGCAACTGCATCATTATCCACCCGATAATTATATAAAATATATATTATATGGAACAAACCTAAGTGCTGCAACAAATTTAGTAAAAATGTCATTTATTATCAAGCAATCGAATAACACCACTGTTTAATTGTAATTTAATTATACAATGTCTGTATAAATAATGTTTTCGATTTCCGTTATAGATGAAATTTGAACATGTAATTTTTTGATCTACGAACGGTTTGTTGTTGCTATATATTGTTAAAACTTACTGTTATAAAAATAATTGTGAACTAGTTATATAAGTACAAGAGCATAATAATTGTTTATGTGTGTTAAAAGTTATACTATGTACATGTACAATTGGTTCACTATCGTTTGTAATTTTGTAATTTTACCGTTAGTAATTGCTAGGTATATGTCAGCGATTGTTACAAAACCAAGTCATTTATATGTTGTTACGTGGTTGCAAACTTTATGACATGCGCATTTGACAATATACATGAACAACATTAAGTTTTAAAATCATGCTGTCATTAAGCATTTTAATACCTTAACTTAAATGTTCTATACATAATATTGAAAAAAAAACTCACACAGTGAACGTCAATTTGTATGTGACTAATTTTTGCTACATTTATAAAACGTAGGTCTGTTGATATATAGTTATATTATTGGGATAATATCTTCTGGCATATTTACTGTTTACCGAAAATATGCTGATCTTTTTATAATTTGATCTTGCTATTTGCAAACCATTTACAGAAGTTATGTTGTTGTTTTATTTTATGAACAAAACATGTCATTATTTCAATTGTGCATTCCGACCTTACATGCAAAGGCATTAAGCCGTGTGCAGGTAAAATTCGTTCACTCTCCTATTTATATTTGTTTTGTTGATTTAATGTTTATCTATAATAAATGTTCAACCAATTTCTTTCACCATCGTTCCGAACAGGAGTTGTTAAATATGATATTTATTTAATACTGTCCTATACCTTGTTAAAAAGACTACCATTAATTGGACTTTAACCCGCAAATCATCGAGGAACCATATCGACCATGGTAGATTAACCATTATTTGTGCGTTATGCGTTATGATTTACCTACTAACGTGTGGGCTTATTTCGAAAAGAACACTACAGGCAGATCTCGACAAACGATTACATTTTTTCCAGTTGCAATAACTTTATAGCGAACACGATTATTCGAGTGAATATGCAGCGATTACAAAGTATACAAAAGATAACTCGCTGAAATTCAAATTTCTCATGAACGCAAAGATTGACTGGTTTGAGTAACGCTCAAAGCTAATCCTTGCCGTTTCCAGATTAACCCATTTATGCCCAATGGACTCTCCCATCCTTCTAAATTGGATCAATTTATTTCGAAAATTAGGGATGTCTAGTATACTTATTTCTATATTTAGAATATTTATTACTGAAAATCCTTTTAGCAAACAGCGCAGATCCAGATGAGACGCCGCATCATGCGGCGTCTCATCTGGGTCTACGCTGTTTGCAATGTCCTTTTTTCAGGACGCTATGCATAAATGGGTTAAACTGCACCATCGTAGCATGGTGTAAAATAAAACGTGGGCGTAAAAAAACTCGTTAAATTTCCATCGACCAAAACAATCATCGAGGAACTATATGGACCAAGGGAGATTAAACATTATATGTGCGTTAGGACACAGATAGTTAACGTTTACGGTTCGATTGTCTCGAAAAGATCTATAGCGACCATCCCTTCCTACACTTAAAACTACCCCCCTCCCCCAAAAGGAACAAAATAAAGCTTACTTTAATGTGGTCAATACATCCTCATATCGCTAGAATATTTTGATTTCTGTGCTTGAATAGTGACTTTCAACTTTTTATTAAAATTATCCACTTTTATTAATCATATCAATGCTTAATCAAAGTTATTTTAAGACACACGATGGAATAACCCTTCAATGTCTGAGAGCAACATGGAACGAGGTTTAATGTAAAACTTACCAAAATGACATTTTTATATTTGACATATCTATTAACGACCTTGTATGCTCATTGATGTACTACTTTTTATACACTAGAAATAATATACAACTAACAGATTATTATTTGTGTTTATAAAATGGCCGCATTTTTATTATTTGTTGAAATTACGGTGCATGTTCAACCGGGGGGGGGGGGGGGGTTAAATTGTTGAAAATATGTATTTTGACCGCAATCATTCTGTAAAAACCTAAATTCCGTTGCCCAAAGACGCAGTTTGTTGAAGTAAACACGCGCTAGTTAAATGTCGTTGAGCGGAAAGTTTGTCAGTACGATGCAAATATACTAGAGTAAGGTGTGTAAGAACACACCGAATTAACTTAGTAACAATCACAACACGTTTTTCGGTTGACATTTTTTGGGATGACAATTTAAAAAAAAACTTTCTTTCTGTCAGACAAGGAGATAGAGATTGCCGCTGAATATCCGGTCGAGTAGGCAAGCCGAGAAATGACTTTAATTCTCAGATGGCCACAACACGCTGCCTTTGCCATCGTTCTCTCTTTTGGGTACAGTTAAGGGAGACACTCTGCTTTTACATGTACCAAAATATATAATTCCATGCATTTTATGTACATTTATTAAATTTACGACAGGTTACGCGAGTTTTGTTTAAGCGTGGAAGGTCAACCGAGTAATCTTGTAAATATCCAACAGACCACGTGCCACAGGCGTGAAGAAAGAAGGGATGTGATTGTAATTGTTTTATTCATTTAACGAACCCTATTCTGTCCAATATGTATACATCCCCGGAAACCCGATATGATGTGAAAAGTTGTACGTGCTTGGAACAGTTTCCGATTAATTTAAAGTTTATAAATGAACCGCACTCCTGTCATATCTTGACATCTTTGGCACTGCACCGGGTCATATAAATTGTTCATCAACATGTTGAATGTAAAGTCGAATTTCGCCACCAATACGATTTTTTTAAGAAACCCTGGCGGATATGTTACTCGGGGACATTGGTTGATATCATTTTCGGTGCAAAAAACTTTTTCAATGGCATATACCTTTAAAGAAATTAGTAAATAAAGTGCTAAATAAGGGACGACAAATCCCTGCATCGCCGACTTCAAATAGCCATATTTCAATAAATCCTAAATAATAATAACCAGGATTTTTCTAACTTACATGATAATACCTCCTTTGCATATACCAAAAGATATTTTAATTAAAAAATGTCTTTAAATAATTATAGAACTGGATTTACTTACCTTACCGAAATTCAGCAAAATTTATCGGAAATTTTTTCAAGCACGTCCAACTTTTCACATCATATCGGGTTACCGGGGGTTGTATAGCGACCACCAATGGAGTAAATAAAATACGTCGTGCTTTTTTAATATTAACGGACGCTTGAAAGGATGTTAATATTAGATCCTACCCAAAAGGAATTTGTTTTAGATGTTTAATTTAGATCACTACTCAAAAGCAAATGTCATGAAAGAGGCGTGCATTTCTATACGTGTAAAAGTCATTTTTGGACCATTGAGTGGACTTGAATTATCAGCCATTCGCGGACCACAACACAAAATGTATACTGACATGTGGACTTAATAAAATCACCGTACATCCGTAATAACGACGATAACTAGAATAGTTGATAAACATTATAATATACAATAATAAAAGTGAAAATAAAAACGTGAGTTTTAGACACTCGTTGTTGATTTCGTTGTAGAAATATATTATTTCAGAAATAAAGAATGTCAATTTTACAATGCCGAGCATTTAACTAAAATTTGACGTTCTGAATTTATATGCACTATATTTTGTCAATATTGAAGTCAGTTCAGTGAGCATTGAAAACTTTTTGGTTCGAATTTGAACGAATAATTTGGAAATCCACTATAACAAGCGTGTTTCCCGACGTTATCTTTATGCATTTGCGTAAAAAAATTGTTTGTTTCCATTTAACCAGCCAACCCAAGTTTGTGGTACCGGCCCTTAAAGTGATATTATGGGCATTTTTCACTGTTGAATTGATCTGAAAATAATTAACAGGTCAAATTAGAAACCGTAGTTAAAATGTGGTTACTGACCAATTATCTGCAACTCATCTTGCTACTAGTTGTTTATAAAAATATATTTTATATTCGGTATTCTTACGTGACTCACCCAGTCCTCTAAGCCGAAATGATCCGTTAAACAAAATTGTGTCTTTGTGTCGTATGAACGAATCTGCACTAAAACTAAATTTAGGTTCACATCGTACATGCATGATCCGTCGTCAAACGAAAGTACGGTTGATATTCAAATGCATTATTTTTTTCTTTCCGGGATATTTTTTAAATATGTTGATTCTGCATTAACAAATATAAGTGTATATTAAGCGAAAACACCAAAAATAAACAATGGCTGCGATAGACACGCATAAACTGTTAGATGCCCATAATATCACTTAAACTTTTTTGTTTGGTTTTCATGGTTTCGATCATTTAAGCTAAATTAACTAAAATGACTTTAGAAGTGGGAAATCGTAATATGCTTCATTCGATCATGTTTGTTTAATTTACTTTAAACTTTTTACCTATAAACAATGGATTATGCCCATGCATCAGTCTCTACTTCAGGTGAAGTCCTCCTTAGTATATGTTTATACGACATCTTTCGGAGGTTCGCCGGCCGAGGGTGATCAAACCTCGACCAGAGGATGATTAGCTGTCCACTGCTGCTCTAGCATCTGCCATAACCATTGTGATGCTGATTCTGCTTGTCTGCTAGTGCCCGTCTCCTTGCCATTCCAGTGATGCCAAGTACTCCGTAGGCCTTCCAGAGTGACTGCCCGGCGAAGCTCCGACTGCCAACCACGATAGGGAGGTTCCAGGTCTTCATTCCTTGTCGTCGGCACTCATCAAGTAGCGGTTGGTATTTGGCATTCTTTCTCTCGTGTGCTTCCTCCATTCACACTTTCCATGGCACTGTCAGTTCCAGAAGCACTAGCATCCTCGTTGCTCTTGATAGCAACTCTTTAACGAAATTGATGAAGGTTGGCATTGTCTGCATTGATGGCTTTTCTTTCGTGCCACATCAAGGCTTGCTGCAATCTCGCTAAGAATTTTGTCGTGCCGCCATCGGTATCTCCCGCTCGAAAGTGCTGTTCTGCAAGAAGATATGATGTGCTCTAGGTTTGCTGGCCTGCCACATAACTTGCAGGTGGGGTAATCAGTGAGTTTCCAGGTTGGTTGGTGTATACAACACGTCGTAAACAGAGCGTAGAAGAAAAAGAATTCTATGGTGGTCCATTTTCACATGTCACTTTAAGACACACTTCTTGGTTGGACCCCTTCCCATTTCAATCAACTGCCCTGTTTTGTTTTCATTCCAACGGCTGCCGCTTGTCTTGTCTCCACCTCTGTCGACAGAACTTTACCCTGGACCATCCCCCTCTTCATTGCTGTTGATGCAGCACTCCCTCTGGCTGTAGTGAAAAATCCTCATCCCAACCTGCCAGATGCAGTTGTCCCCACGATGTCGCTGTGTCTGAGCCTGGATTCTGCATCGTTGACTGCCTTGTTTGCTCTCCACTTCCGGCATGTGTTGACTTCCACCCGCGCTCCTCTGACTTTTTCGTCCGCACTGTCTCGCAGCATCATGACTTGCCTGACTTTGGTGACCTTGAACTCCTCTGTAAGAGAGGAAAGCGGAAGCTGTAGCTTGCTACCAAAGCTGAACAAGCCGATACTTGAGAAGCGTCCTGAAACTCCGAGCCACCTTCTGATGTAGCGGCTTAATTTTTTTCTCCATGGCCTCGACAGTCGATATTGGGACGTCGTACACCAAAAGAGGCCACATAAGTCTTTGTAGTACTCCATGTTGGTAGATCCAAGCCTTGTAATTCCCAGGTAAGCCTCTCTTGTCCACGGCTTGCATCCAGTCATCTAACTGCTGCCGCATCTCTTACATTACCAAAAGAAAAAAATGTTAAATAGAGTTTTTGAAGGTTTCTGCATGTCATTGCATACTCCAAAGATTAAAAAAAGTAAAGATGCTGTTTGCATATTCTTATAAAATTGGAAACCTTTAAAAAAATAACGACGAATAAGTTCAGGCGACCAACCCACCTTAGTTTTATGGCGACGTTAGTAGAAACAAATGACTTGCCTTAACATATGTGTACAAGACTAAGTACACATACAGTCGTAGAATTATGAACACGCGTTCTAAAATTGTTCCGCATTCATATTAAACAAATATTTTGTTTATAAACCAATTAAATATGCGTAAAAAAATCAATTATCAAATTAAATTTAATAAAGCCATAAAAACCGTTGTCTGACATTTGTTATAAGATGCACAAATTTAGTTCCAAACTTTTAGAATCAAGTATATTAGGAGCAACTCAAACAATCATAACACCTTCTATTTTTATAGTCCAATATGGAGTAAGAGGACGAATAATAAAGAGTGGCAATGTGTCTCTATAAGTACAGTACAACGTTATCAAAGAACACGAACATCCAAACAAATATTTTTCTCTAAATTCATTAGCGAATATTCTATGGTGCGAGAATACAAGTTACGATATTAATGGGTACGAAGCACTAGAAATGGCGGAGGTGTTAACAATCTAAACACACAATTTTGGAGCAATTTATCAGCAATCATTGAACTGATTTATTCAAAATGCCGCCGACAATACAAACATCAAACAAAGATCGTGACAGAAAACGTGGTGGAGATAAAAGGTATCTATGTAATGTATTTTCCATTAGTGTGACAAGTTTTCGCGATGTTTCTTTTTTCTCTCGAGTTGCTCTTAGTCTTATGCTAGTCCAAAGAAATAGACGTATTCCTTGTGTTCTAAGGTATAACGTGTTGGACCGAATACACTACGTGTAAACAATTATTGTCAATTTCCTATAGCAGACACATTTCATTTGATTGTTTTTATTTGCCATAGTAAACATAGAATATCTGCAAAATCTTTGAACCACTTTAGATACAGTCAGGTCGTCAGTTCCGAATCACTATCGAAACTGCCCATGTATATTTTAAAACGGCAATCGATTTCCATTTCCGGATATAGGGCGTATTACATATAATTGTAACCTGTATGCTTCGCTTACCTTGATTTTGAATTTGGTTCTAAACAGAGCTCCAGATAAGGGGGTGTGTAGAAATACCGAAATCCCCGTAATTACCGAAATCCCCAGAAATCCCCCGAAATCCCCAATAATATTTATTATTTATCTAAATACTGCGGATATTAAGATAGAATATTGCAAAATACAATCAATTCACTGATGAAAAATTGTTATTATCCATGTTTGGAAGTGAAAAACAAAAATATATACATAATTATTGGGATTCCGAGCCAGAAATCCACAGAAATCCCCAATAATCCCCAATACTATTTATTAATTATCAAAATACTGCGGATATTAAGATAGAATATTGCAAAATACAATCAATTCACTGATGAAAAATTGTTTTTATCCATGTTTGGTAGTGAAAAAACTAAAATATATACATAATTATTGGGATTCCAAGCCAGAAATCCCCAGAAATCCCCAATAATATTTATTATTTATCAAAATACAGCGGATATTAAGATAGAATATTGCAAAATACAATCAATTCACTGATAAAAAATTGTTTTTATCCATTTTTGGTTGTGAAAAACTAAAATATATACATAATTATTGGGATTCCGAGTATGAATCCATAGTGCATGTTTTCACAAGCACGATCAGGAACAGAAATCCCCGCTGTAAAGCTCTTCAGGTGTCAAAAAATCATCTGGGTGGCTTTTTGATATTAGAAAGAAGAGCTACAGACAAAAACTTAACAACAATATCTCACTTCTTTTGAAAAATATGGACTTGTAGCGGGGATTTCGGTAATTCTACATTCGCCCACAGAGTACCGAAATCCCCCATATTTCAGGGCTCGCGCTGTCGTTCGCCACTTGAGCCATTTGCGAAAATATTGAGAATTTGGCTCAAGAAAAATCCGATTTGCGAAAATGCTAAAATCTCGTAAAATTTCATTGAAAACAGCCGCCATTTTAACCCGAAACTGGTTTTCTATATTTTTCTCTTTGTTTCAATTAAAGTATTCGCAATTTAAACAGTGAACGAAAACCGGTCTGCATCTGTATCGAGACATCGCTTGACCTTATTGTTATTGAAGTGCACATGGTTGCTGGCCAATCAAAATTGAGCTCGCTTACACATGAAATGACGTTGTTGAATGAAACGTAAAAATGGGTGGAGCTTTGAATACACAGTTAATATTGTCGTCTGCAAACGAAATAGCGGCCGGTCGCAAATGTCGTATTATAATATTAAAAATGAAAATCAGCGTGACAATAAATTAATTATTTCCAAGCTGACTATCGATCTAAATTAAAAAGTGATAATTAAATAATTAGTTCTATGTCGTTGATGTTACAACTTTCTGCCGATTTTTGATTGAAATGAAAAGGTGATAATTAATTAATTTGATCGTTTTACTCACACACTATGCTTACTAACAGCGGCGTATTTGAATCAAAGGAAAACGTGAAAAACACACGCTGTTTAATTGCAATTAAAGTTTAATTAAAGTTACGAATTTGTAACGCATAGGAATTTTAATTCATGTTGTCTACTATATAAATGGAAGTAACCACTTTGTCCGTACAGTGTCAAACAAAGAACTGAAGCTGAGTCTGTATGCCAAAAGTTCATGAACATTATGGTCACAAGTCTGAATAGCAGGTTTTCAGACAACAGTGATGCCGGTCTGTCCTTACAGCCATGAGCAATCTATTTGACCCCAGTATCCCAGTCCCACAAATACACTCAGACATTGACACTGTCTCTGACTACTTAGGTACTGTAGGAATTGAAGGCTCACAGTCTGAACGCTTTGTTTTCCAATTTTGCAAGAGCCAGCCATAATTCTGGAAACAAGTCAGTGACTGACATACACTCTGATGCAAATTTGGCAATTAAAAATGTCCATTCCTATCTAGCATCAGCAGAAGCTGCCAAAAGGTTGTTAGTATCCCCAGTGTCTACAGTTGATTGTGAACGAGGGCTCAGTAGGCAGAATGTAATCAAAACTGATCTAAGAAATTGTTTGACTGTAAACAATTTGGAACATCTCATGAAAATCTCAATTGAAGGAAAAGACTGCAAAGATGTTGACTACAGATCTACAAACTGTAGGCTGGTAAAAAACAGCGCAGAATAATAATAAAATAATAATGATACATGTCATGACTTTGTTCTCTGTATATAGCAGGATTTGTTTGCAATGTATTTTGTGAATGAAATGTATGCTTGTATTTTACATGCCATTCATCTTGTTGTTAAAAATGTGCTGTATGAAAATATCTCTATTACTATGAAAATTGTGATGTGATGCATAATATGATGTGACATGTGCTTGTTGTCATTTAAAGAAATATGAAAAATCTATAGTATATATTGTTATTTGAAACAAACAAAAACTGATTGGCAAAAGGCCCAAAACGCACCACAGACAATCTAGGATCAAATTTTTTTCGGGGGGGGGGGGGGGCATGCCCCCGGACCCCCCCTGGATCAGGGTGGCTCAAACATTTTTTGGGCCAGCGCTAGCCCTGTATTTACATCTGAAAGTGTAAAAAATATCATTTGTATTCTTGGTTTTTGGCTTTGCTTGAATGTTAACGTGCAAAAAATAATATTAATGTTAATTATTAAGCACACTTGACAGCATAAGTTGCCGCTTAGGGGGGATTTCGGTAATTCTACATTTGCCCGCCGAGTACCGAAATCCCCCATATTCACGCCTTACAGGGTCACTATGTCGTCGGTACCGTTGTTTCTTGCCATCGCATAACTGTTAATGTACAAATAATGATATTAATATTAATTTTTAAGCACTCTTGACACCGTACGCTGCCTCTTAGCGGGGATTTCGGTAATTCTACACAAGAGCATAGACACGCGCCGGTACCGAAATCCCCGCTGTACAAACCTGCAAGAGTCAAAAGAATCATTATATTGCTTACTTATTGTAGAAATCAGTCAGAAAGACAAAAACACTATCAACAATATCACCTTTGGTGACCTAGGTTGAAAAATTATCACTTCAGGGTCTTCCCCAGGCCATTTAAGCGCCCCTTGCCGGGGCGCTTGAATTTCGAAATCAGAGTCCCCGGGGCGCTTGAAATTTTCCGATCAGTGTATTCTTCAGTAAAAGAAAGTGGAGAATGTCCAAAAAAATCAATGTTTCCCTATCAATGTATCAATATTCACTGTTTTAAAGAGCACTCGGTACCTACTTTCACAAGTAATCGCCATAAACACCACATGGGGTAATGGATAATCCACTGATAAGAGAATAGCATGACGCGCGTATCGATTATTCTAGCCACATTACACGGTCATTTAAATGCTGACAAGGATGTATCTGGTAACTTTCCAGTCGTCAAACTGTGAAATTCATCGTCCAATCGGTTACGCGAATGCTTATGAGGGCGGGGTTAACTATCGACCATTATTTTTGATTGACGTCGGGCATGAAGAAAGAGTTTATCGCAGCTTGATTAGCAAGAAGTTGTACCATTTGAGTAATATAAAACCGGTAATTAGTACAGTACAGAACATTAAAGACGGTTTCGGGCATCATCATCACACCTTTATACTGTAAACAAGTGTTACCGATGACTCATAATTAATACGAGAAATTAATTGCAAGTGGTAAACAATTAATTATTATAGCGAGTAAGTTGTGCAAATGACTCCCAGTTACAATTATGTGATAACAATTAATTTAATTCCAGTACATGTATATTTCGACATGTCCATTTATAGAACTGATTCACCTCGTTTTTCTGACATTTATTCGACACGTAATGCGCTTTAACAAATTTTCGTTGAATTAATTACGCACACTTGTAAATGTTTCGTCCGATAATCGATAGTTAGAAGACTGATGATGGCAACCGGCCGTGATCCTCGTGGACATTGTGAATTTCATGCATAATTCCGTCAAAACAATTATTCGACTCGTAAAGTGTGTAAACAAATTATCGTTGAATTTATAACGCAACGGTTAATATTTGTTGAAATCTCAAATGGTAATAATAAAATTTGTAATCCGAAACCCATTACCGTAAGTCGATGTTAACGCGTTTTTAATTCGAAACACACTTCCGAATGTAAATGTTACCGCAACGTTAAATATTTTTGCTTCAAATTAGCAGTGCAAATTTATTTTGTGTCGAATCTTTTTCTCAATTTAAAAGAGCGCGAAAATTATGCATCATGTACAACGTCGCGTCTATTGCATACAAATGACGTGTATTGAGCGTTTTAACAAGCACACAACAGGTCAGGGGATTGACGCATATTCAGAGGCAATATTTCATCAAATCTATAAATAGTCACTTAAAAAATTGCAAGGTTTGTGTTAAAGAAATAACTGAAAGCTTTTATCGTAAATATTTACCAGAAAGAGATTGATAAAAACGGAATAAACGGGATTATCGGGTAATAAATAGAAACTTGAAAAATAGTAAGTATACAGTAATAGAGTCGGGTTGAAACGGATGTATTGGGGAATCGTTCGAGTCGGGATTAAACTATTTGTGCGGAAAAGTTTTAAAACAATTAAACAATATAAAAAAATATATTTTTAAATGACTGGGGGATTTTTTTGAAGAGTCATAGCGCACCAAATGACGTCTTTTGATGCTGTTTTTTTTAGTTATAACGCACCACAGAACGTGAATTGACACGTTGAATTAAAAAAAAATCAACGTAGGGAGGGGACACCCCTCCCGAACCCACCCCCGGGGCGCCTGAACAAATTCCTGGGGAAGGCACTGCACTTAGGCCAGGGATTTCGGTAATTCTACATTCGCCCGCCGAGTACCGAAATCCCCCATACGCCTTATATGGTCAATATGTCATTGGTATGATTGTTTCTTGGCATCTCATAACTGTTGATGTACAAATAATGATATTAATATTAATTTTTAAGCACTCTTGACACCATACACTGCCTCGTAGCGGGGATTTCGGTAATTCTACATTTGCCCGCTGAGTACCGAAATCCCCCATATTCACGCCTTACAGGGTCACTATGTCATCGGTATCATTGTTTCTTGCCATCGCATAACTGTTAATGTACAAATAATGATATTAATATTAATTTTTAAGCACTATTGACACCGTACGCTGCCTCTTAGCGGGGATTTCGGTAATTCTACACAAGAGCATAGACACGCGCCGGTACCGAAATCCCCGCTGTACAAACCTGCAAGAGTCAAAATAATCATTATATTGCTTACTTATTGTAGAAATCAGTCAGAAAGACAAAAACACTATCAACAATATCCCCTTTGGTGACCTAGGTTGAAAAATTATCACTTAGGCCAGGGATTTCGGTAATTCTACATTCGCCCGCCGAGTACCGGAATCCCCCATATTCACGCCTTATATGGTCAATATGTCATTGGTATGATTGTTTCTTGCCATCGCATAACTGTACAAATAATGATATTTATAATAATTTTTGAGCACTCCATACGCTGCCTCTTAGCGGAGTAACGGTGATTTCGATTTACGAGCGAGCACATTTTTAACAGGTTGAATTATCGAAATCCGCGTTCTGACACATCGTTGCTTGGATCGGGTATTGCACACGGTACACGTGTGTATTAGCACCCTACTGTAGTCCCGGCGGGGTGCTCGTTATTGACTGCATCAATACACCGGTAAGCAACAAGTTTAATGATATTAGTATTAATTACTAAGCATAAAGAAAGCATTATAGTACTTTCTTATAGTAGTGATAATAATGATATTAATGTTAATTATTAAGCAAGCATATGTTGCCTCTTAGCGGGGATTTCGGTAAATCCACACAAGAACTTAAACCGCTGTACAAACAGTCAGGTGTCAAGAAAATGATTTTATTTTGTAGAAATCAGTCATACAGCCTATCACCCCTGCACAGCACTAAATCACTGCAAAGCACTCAAGTTCTCTCTATATATAAACGAGGTTGTTTGCCAACATAATGAATATGTTGCCCAGCTCTTGCCACGTGGAGGCCACCTCTTGAAAGAGCCAAATTTTGAATTTCGTAAAAAATAGGCCGAAATAGTCCCAAATATTTAAACGAGAAAATAAAAAAAAACATAGGCCGAACTATATAAATAAGACGTTAAAATTTGCAGATGTTGTTTTGAAATAAAACTGCACAGCTTTAGACAAGCTTGTCTGTCAATGAATGTGTTATCCTCAATTCCAAATCAGAATATAGTAGAATGTAATAATATTTAAAAAAAAATCCAGGACATACACCGGCATTTTGGCCGGAATGTGTATATACAAATATAATACATAATAAGTGGTACATATCACAAAAACATACAGTACAAATATTGAAAAAATATATATACAACTATGTTACATATACATATGCAAAGAAGGTAGTATAGTTAGAAAAAAAGATAGAAAGATAGAATAAAAAAAGAAGAAAAATATATATATATACAACTATGTTACATATACATGTGCAAAGGAGGTAGTGTAGTTAGAATAAAAGATAGAATGAATAAAAAAATGAAATAAATATATACACAACTATGTTACATATGCAATGAAGGTAGTAAAATTAGAATAAAAGATAGAATACAGAATTAAAACGAAAGAAAAATATATACAACTATGTTACATATACATGTGCAAAGAAGGTTGTAAAGTTAGAATAAGAAAAGAACAATGTAATGAAAAAATAGAAAAAATGTATATACAACAGTTACATATACATATGCTAAGAAGGTGTTACATAATTCAAGATCATGCTTGTAATAACAAAGGTGAACAATGATAAAAAACCAGGTATGATTACCATTAAAATTCATAAAGAAATATAAAAGATGGGGCATTTAACTTGTGTTTCATTTAATTCATGATAGAAATATCAACGGAATACATAGGTAAACTATCAGCGGGGTTTTAATTAAATCACAACTTATTGAAGCTGTTAATCCTGCTATCTAATTAGCGGGGTGTTATTAAATTGCCTCCGATTGAAGGTGATAATCTGAATACCGCAGCGGGGAATCTGATTACCCGCTGCGCACATGCGTCAATATGATATAAATGCTTTTGCTACATGTAGCATACCTGGTTTTGTCAAGTGGATAAACATTGAAAACATTAAAAAAAATACTTACACAAAATTATGAATAAATTAATCGCACATACATACAAATATATGAATGTGTTATCAATGAATCAATGTAACATTTCTATGTACAACTGCAAATGTTTAATTTAATATTTTTTTTATTGTTTTCTTTTTGTACTTTTTTTGTAATTTCGAGATGAAAATATATTCAAATATTGAGCAAATATACAATTATATAAAAGCATTGTGTTTGTATGTTTATACTAGACGAGACTGGCACACAATAATCATGTTATTTATCCCCGAGTCCGACCTCTTAAAAGTACAATATACGATCTGATGAAACTCGATGCGTGCGTGAATAACGATACGTGTCCTATAATTTTAACGATTTAGTTTCAATGCATTTTGTTGTATTTTTTGTGTCGAAATAATAATTACAAATATTTACAAACGCGATCTATTCTTTGATCTTGTATTATCGTATAGTGAGCAATTGCGGAGTATTGTTTTTCACGTGATGTAAGTAGTGTACAGACGTCAACAAAGTGTTATGAAACACTGCACTGCAATGTACTACCAATCCAAAGTTAATTTGGATCCCAAATACAAATATAGGTTCTCGGCGTGCACAATACATGCAGTGTTTCCAAAGCACACTCAAGCATAAACTGTCCGTAATGGGTCTGCAATGGTACAGAGTTCGTTGCAATGCAATGTACTACCAATCCAGTAAATGGACCCCAAATACAAAAATAGGTTCTCGGCGTGTACATTGCATGTAGAAAGCAAAAACTCACTATTCGCATGTCTTACGATTTTTCGCTAAGGGGGGAATGACGGCAGCACGTCCTGACGTCGAGTTGCTACAGGAACTAAAGACATTCCAGCCGCACGTTGTCGTGGTGGTTCTGGGTGGAAACGACATATGCACTAGTTTGTCGCCTGCGGACATTGTGTCGTCTCTACTTAGGCTACAGACGCAGCTCCACGAAGCAGGAACCACACACGTGCATTTCTGCAACATTTGTGAGTGGGGTTATTTTCCGAAGGACCGTGCAATGACAAAGAAATGTTTTAATGCACAGAGAAACAAAATCAATGACTGTCTAAACAAAAACGCGTGTGTAATAGAACTGAAAAAGATTAGATTTCCAGCAGATTACCACACCGATATGGTGCACATGAATGAAGTTGGCAATACTCGGTACTCGGCGGGCGAATGTAGAATTACCGAAATCCCTGGCCTAAGTGATAATTTTTCAACCTAGGTCACCAAAGGGGATATTGTTGATAGTTTTTTTGTCTTTCTGACTGATTTCTACAATGAGTAAGCAATATAATGATTCTTTTGACTCTTGCAGGTTTGTACAGCGGGGATTTCGGTACCGGCGCGTGTCTATGCTCTTGTGTAGAATTACCGAAATCCCCGCTAAGAGGCAGCGTACGGTGTCAATAGTGCTTAAAAATTAATATTAATATCATTATTTGTACATTAACAGTTATGCGATGGCAAGAAACAATGATACCGATGACATAGTGACCCTGTAAGGCGTGAATATGGGGGATTTCGGTACTCGGCGGGCAAATGTAGAATTACCGAAATCCCCGCTACGAGGCAGTGTATGGTGTCAAGAGTGCTTAAAAATTAATATTAATATCATTATTTGTACATCAACAGTTATGAGATGCCAAGAAACAATCATACCAATGACATATTGACCATATAAGGCGTATGGGGGATTTCGGTACTCGGCGGGCGAATGTAGAATTACCGAAATCCCTGGCCTAAGTGATAATTTTTCAACCTAGGTCACCAAAGGTGATATTGTTGATAGTGTTTTTGTCTTTCTGACTGATTTCTACAATAAGTAAGCAATATAATGATTCTTTTGACTCTTGCAGGTTTGTACAGCGGGGATTTCGGTACCGGCGCGTGTCTATGCTCTTGTGTAGAATTACCGAAATCCCCGCTAAGAGGCAGCGTACGGTGTCAAGAGTGCTTAAAAATTAATATTAATATCATTATTTGTACATTAACAGTTATGCGATGGCAAGAAACAACGGTACCGATGACAAAGTGACCCTGTAAGGCGTGAATATGGGGGATTTCGGTACTCGGCGGGCAAATGTAGAATTACCGAAATCCCCCCTAAGCGGCAACTTATGCTGTCAAGTGTGCTTAATAATTAACATTAATATTATTTTTTGCACGTTAACATTCAAGCAAAGCCAAAAACCAAGAATACAAATGATATTTTTTACACTTTCAGATGTAAATATGGGGGATTTCGGTACTCTGTGGGCGAATGTAGAATTACCGAAATCCCCGCTACAAGTCCATATTTTTCAAAAGAAGTGAGATATTGTTGTTAAGTTTTTGTCTGTAGCTCTTCTTTCTAATATCAAAAAGCCACCCAGATGATTTTTTGACACCTGAAGAGCTTTACAGCGGGGATTTCTGTTCCTGATCGTGCTTGTGAAAACATGCACTATGGATTCATACTCGGAATCCCAATAATTATGTATATATTTTAGTTTTTCACAACCAAAAATGGATAAAAACAATTTTTTATCAGTGAATTGATTGTATTTTGCAATATTCTATCTTAATATCCGCCGTATTTTGATAAATAATAAATATTATTGGGGATTTCTGGGGATTTCTGGGGATTTCGGGCTCGGAATCCCAATAATTATGTATATATTTTAGTTTTTTCACTACCAAACATGGATAAAAACAATTTTTCATCAGTGAATTGATTGTATTTTGCAATATTCTATCTTAATATCCGCAGTATTTTGATAATTAATAAATAGTATTGGGGATTTCTGGGGATTTCTGTGGATTTCTGGCTCGGAATCCCAATAATTATGTATATATTTTAGTTTTTAACTTCCAAACATGGATAATAACAATTTTTCATCAGTGAATTGATTGTATTTTGCAATATTCTATCTTAATATCCGCAGTATTTTGATAAATAATAAATATTATTGGGGATTTCGGGGGATTTCAGGGGTTTTCGGTAATTACGGGGATTTCGGTATTTCTACACACCGGTCATAAGGTTTTGTGAAATTCTTAAATTACTACCAGATTTTCAAAAATAATTCTTAACTCAGAAATTTTATTCTTAACATTACTACTTAGTTTTGGAAAATAATACTTATTTTTTATAAATGACCTAAAAATAAATGATAATGGTTATTTTCATGCAAAAAATCAAAATAAACATACTAGCAACTTTATTTATACGAGTTCAACAGTGTCTTTTCAGTATTATACAATTTTATTTTTCAAATACCTTCATATGCCCAAACTGTGCTTAGATTGCATGCCTTAGATGAATTTTTACATATTTCACAATTTAAACGGGTCTCCCCTTCAATCTTTTCAACGATTAGCCATGGGACTTGTCTCTTCCACTCGTTCAATGTTTTTTTTGTGATTAAGTTTGGACCCGTCGTGTCGCGTTTTTGTTTAGCTTTTCCGACTGTGTTGGAAACTGAACATACAACATCGTATAATATTTTTTCTATAATGTCTTTCTAAACATTTAACTTCGGCTCACTTTGCGTACAATATGTTAAAAGCGTGTTTTTTGGCGCTTTGCAGCTTTTTAGGACGCTCTCAGGGCGCCGCCATTGTTTTTTGAAAGATAGACTGTATACGCCGCTTTTATTGGAAAAATGCGCTTTGTTAAACAAACTTGATAACCATTCTATATAAGCACCGCAAAGATCTTTAATACGCGGAAAGAACTCAATTAAAAATCGATACGAAACGATGTAAAAATAATATTCGTAACTTGATTTTGTAATTCTTAATGGTACGACAAGATTTTAAAATAAATACGTAACGGACGTTAAAATAATTCGTAATTACGAAAATACGACCCTTATCTGGAGCTCTGCTAAATATACAGGAGTGTTTATGTCATTCCTTGACCGAAACCTTTCTCCATTTCCAGTTAATATTATCCAATAGCGAATCACGTGGCAGCAGGTGCACTTTGTGACTAGGGATCGCCTCAAAATAAAATTGAACTGTCAAAATAGTTTATTAAACGTTCAAAGCAATATATCCAGACTAGCTTTTGATCACAGATTTTTGTAAAAACCATAACAATAAAGAAAGCAAAAGGTTAAAAATAACAAAACAAAATTAAATGGACCTCTACATAAGATCACACACTGAAGAGCACCTGCATATAATATACATATGCAGCGATTTTTTTACTTTTTTATAAAGTACCGGTAAACGGCACTTTCCCAATTACGAAAAAACTACAAATTTCCCAATTGCTGGTAAAAAAATTCCCAATTTAAGTTAAAAAAAAAAAATTTTTTTTTTTTGGAAAATGCAACATTTTGTTAGTTTCCCTGTGCAGCTCTATGGTTTGAACCTAGGTTAATATAATATTGACAGCTTGAAAACACTTAGTTATCAATTTTAAAGTATTATACTAGCATAAAATCAAATACGTCAATTTCCCAATTTGAGGGTTTTACGACTCAATTTTTCCCAATTAAAGGGTTTTCACGACTCAATTTTTCCCAATTGGACCGGTACGGGTACTTTTCCCAATTGGACAAAAAAATCGCTGATATGTCATACAATATACAGTATACTGCAGTGCTCCAGCTAGGCCTAAATCGAAAGGCGCCGCGCCCTGCCCTCCCGAACCTCCGCCCTGCCCCCCCGAACCTCCGCCCTGCCCCCCCCCCCCTCCCTAAAAAAAAAAAAAAAAAAAAAAATAATTTTTTTTTTTTTTACGTTTGATAATTCATAAATCTCTTAGTACATTGTAATTAGTTTAATCCTCATTGTAGACATTATATTTGAATGGTTTAATAATAATGGGAATAATACAATTATTTATAACATATAAATTAACATGCAATAGAAAGCATTCCAGAAACACCCGCGCGCTCGAACGTGCCCTTTTCACAAAATACTGCGCGTTGAAAGTGCCCTTTTCACAAAATACTGCGCGTCGAAAGTGCCCTTTTGACAAAAAAGCCCCCCTGCCCTTTTCAAATCCTAGCTGGAGCACTGATACTGTTTCCAAGCAACAAGGCCATCCTTAAAAAATTGTTTGTTTGGCATAACCCGACCCAGGTAAATTTGGGTAGTAGGGAGTTGGGGATTTTATTTATTTTTTAGTATTTTTTTCTCTGTAATTGAACTTCGACATATACCAAACTGAAAGGTAATTATCAAATAAAGCTCCAAGTCTTCTGCCTTGGAAAGGAAATGTTTAAATATTTTTCTGCACCGCACGTGTATTTGTAAGTCTATTTTTTGTATAAAGAACATCGAAAATATAATATAATCGACAAAAAATACTTAATCCGAAAACTAGAGTCCAAAAAATTGTACGCATTTTGCACATGAAAATGTGCATATCGTTTGACTACAGAAAATGAAAACAAGTAACCTAGCAAATACGTAATTAATATACTATTTGGTTGACATATTACTTTACAATAGCATAGTTTGTGAGTAAAAAACAACAAAGTAATTAGACTATAACATTATAATTTCAATCAAGAACAGAAAGGTGTAACATCTTCGACATGTAACTAATTATTTAATTATCATCCTTTAATTCAGATCGATAGCCGGTAGAAAGTTGTAAAGTGATCAGCTTAAAAATAATTTATTGAGTGTTATGCTTATTTTCATTTGCTTATTTTTTATACTACTTTTGCCATCAGCCATTATTTAGCAGGCAGACGACAATTTAAACTGTGTATTCCATTATCTGTGCATGAATTACACAAAATTACCCCATAGCAAACTCAATGTTGATTGGCCATCTACCATATGCGCATCAAAACGTTCATGGAAACAAAGAGAAAAAAATAGTTAAAAAAAACAATCCGGATTAAAATGGCAGATGTTTTCAATGAAATTTAACGAGATTTTAGCATATTCACAAATTATATATTTTTTTAGCCAAATTCGCTATATTTTCGCAAATGGCAAATGACAGCGTGAGCCCTGTAATAGTGAGCATTTATTCCAATAATAACACATTCCCAATGCTCGTGCTGTCCTTTCGCCATTTGAGCCATCTGCGCCATTTGCAAAAATATTGAGAATTTTGCTCAAGAAAAATCTAAATAGCGAAAATTCGAAAATCTTGTAAAATTTCGTTGAAAACATCCGCCATTTTAATCCGGACTGGTTTTCTATATTTGTCTCTTTGTTTCAATGAAAGTGTTCGCAATTCGAACAATTAACAAAACCAGGTGTGTACCCGATTAGACAACGCTTGACCAGACCTTATTTTTATTGCAGTGCACATGGTAGCTGGCCAATCAACATTGAACTCGCTTTCACATGACATGACGTTGTCGAATGAAACATGAGAAAGAGTGAGCAATCGGATAATATTGGGTCATTTATGCGCAGATGTTGTATAATTTGAATACACATTTAATATCGCAGTCTGCCTTCAAAATAGCGGCCGGTTGCTAGAGATAAACAAATAAAACAAAAACGTGACAATACCCGTCAATAAATATTTCTAAGCTGACCACTTTTGATGTTTCTTCCGAATATTCACCAATCTGAATTAAACATGTGTGCCTCCGTAGCTCAGTGGATAAGGCGCTTGCGTTGAAATCCAGAGGTCCCGGGTTCGATCCCGGGTCGGGGCACACACATGCCAGTCATGTTTCAGCGGAATGCTGACTGACAATTAAAGGCTTAGCCCGGCATTAAGACAACTTAAAAAAATAAAAAATTAAACAGTATAATTAAATAATTAGTTATATGGCGATAATATTACACATCTCTGCCGATTGCCGAATTAAATTGAACAGTGATAATTAATCTTTTTTTTTTTTTAAAACATCATTTAATAAATTACCACACCCCACATAATACCCCCTCTCACCCCCACTACCCCCCCACCCCCCCATTTTTTTTTCTTTTGTTATTTTTGAAAGATAGTCTAATAAATTATTGAATATGAACAATTTCCCCATGATGGCTTACGTTATACTGTCAAGCACTTGAATAGGCGAGCGCGCTGTCCTCTGACAGCTCTTGTTATAATCAGATTTTATTAAATGAGTTTATACCAGCAACTTGCCTTTGAAACGTCCGTGCATTCAGAAATGTATGAGCCAGAGTGCTTAGTAAATGAATAAACAAGCAATTGTGTTAAGTTGTTGTGTTTTCTTCGTTCAGTATAAAAAAATAAATATCACATCCATACAGGTTGATAAAACTGGGTTATGTTAACATAACCATTCTCGGGTAAACATTATGTTTTTATCAACCTGTATGGGGTGTGATACATGTATTTATATACATGTATGTTTAAAAAAAAACTTGCAATGTAACTTCAAGCATTATAAAGTAATATAAGATAAATTTGAATTATATTTTCAAATAGTATAAAGTGTTAAATAGTAAGATGCTCATATACAAGTGGTTACATAAATTTTTGAATATCCTGTTGCTTCTAGTAAGTTTTACTCATGTGCTTTCATAGAAGAAACAGCAGGTTTCCTATTTAATAATGCAATATAAAAAATGCTGGTTGGGACCAAATATACATGTAATTACATTATTTTCAAAAGCAGTAAGCATTAAAAATAATAGCATATCATCCCAGGCAATGTGAAAAGGCCAATAATAAAATTTACAATATCACTAAACGATGTTTGACAGGAAGAAATTCGTTTGAGATTACCCCTGGTTTACTTCATGTCTGTTTCAGATTTGACACCTGTGGCAGTGAGTTATTTGCAAGACTCTAAATTCACAGTTTAACTGAAAATGTATAAACCTTATTGTTTTTTATTTCCTGATAAATTATATTTAAATCAATACCAAGATCACTTACCGTGGACAATCCGTTATAGAAGCAAATGTATTCTAATTTCCGATGACCGATCGCGCAGACAGGATTTTGCCGCCATTCGAAATTATGTCTGCGAGTGTTTCGACAATTAAGATTGTTTATATTTGTCTATTTTCTTCCGCTTTGTTGCGGAAAAAAATCATCAAATATTAAGGTATATGGCTGTACAATTTGTTCAATCATAAGTGGTAAGATTTTTTTTCAATGTTGAATGAATTGTAATTTGTTGCGGAACTGGCGATTTTTCGGAACTGACGACCTGCCTGTAGATGTGTATTGAACTAGGAGAACTGAAATAAACATTAATTTAAACCAAGTTATTCAATGGAACTTATAAAAAGCGTTAAGTAAGTTCTTACTTCAGTTATTGAGAAAAGAGACAATTAAGTAAAACTTTCTCAAGAGATGTCAAGATAGCTCACGCTTAAAAGACGACCTAGACATAAATTAAGGTATCAAGGTACCAATTTGTGAATTTTTTTACCTGTTTCCACTGACTTTTGTTAATATTTAGTTTAAATACTAAATTCAGTGTGAATATAAACACACAACACTCTCATGCATAATTAATTATTATCTTTATTATGCGCCCTGTAGGGTGGCATATACATGTAGCAGTTGAACTGTCCGTCAGTCAGTCAGTCTGTCCATCCGTCCGAAAACTTTAACGTTGGCCATAACTTTTGCAATATTGAAGATAGCAACTTGATATTTGGCATGCATGTGTATCTCATGAAGCTGCACATTTTGAGTGGTGGAAGTTCAAGGTCAAGGTCATCCTTCAAGGTCAAAAGTCAAAATACAAAATCAAGGGAAGTAATAAGCTTTAAAAGGGAGATAATTTCTAAACCTGCCAAATGATATATTGAAATTGTATATATAATAATATGAAATAATACAACTGAAGCATAATCAAAATGACATTTTATGGTCAAGTCTAACACACAATCATACTTTTGGGCATCAAGGTTACCTGTGAATCTACAGTCACGGTAGTGGCTTATAATTATTTCCTTCTAAAAATAGAGATTTGTTAGAGACAATTATTTTCAAAGGAAGTAATTTATATAATTATAAATCTCAAATTATATATTTCCTTACCAAGAATTTAAGTTCTTTTCACAGTTACTGTACATATTTTGTATTTTGTTTATTTATAACTTAAGTGATTAATTTGTCAAAGTTTTTTTGTGTGATGATTTTATCATTTATAATTATCATTTCTTTCCTGTGTAATTTGGTAGTTTACATAACTTACCTGTGGACTTATGTCCATAGATACATGATGAACTGTGGCTATGATCTCTTTGATAAACCACAGGCCTTGGTAGTCAGCGACGTCTGACTTGGTCATTTTTGACTGTCTACAGACCCCCCCCCCCTGTCGCAGTAAGGTGGCATATAGTAGTTGAACTGTCTGTCAGTCTGTGTGTCTGTCTGAAAACTTTAACATTAGCCATAACTTTTGCAATATTTAAAATAGCAACTTGATATGGCATGCATGTGTATCTCATGAAGCTGCACATTTTGAGTGGTGAAAGGTCAAGGTCATCCTTGAATGTCAAAGGTCAAAAAACAAAATTCAAGGGAAGTAATAAGCTTTTAAGGGAGATGTTTTATATACCTGCCAAATGATAAATAGAAATTTTATTTCAAAGCGGCGCTGTAGGGGGCATTGTGTTTCTGACGAACACATCTTTTGTTACTAATTATTTTTTCATGCATGTATGAAATCAATGTTTTATATTGATCACGATGAGCTGTAAAATGCTTAAGTGAATACAATATTTGTTCTGTTCTGATTAACCAGCTTATCCAGTTGCTGTGTAAGTAGGTTTACTGACCACTATGATGTATAAAAAATACTGTTAAATAAGGCAAAACTCAAAATAAACCAAAAATAACTTTCAGTTTCAGAGGATTTCCAGTGATTCGGCTATACTTGCAAACTAAACATTTTTAGCTTTTATACTTATGTTTTAGTAATAAAAAATTTGACAATGAAATAGTTTTGAACTTTAATTTCAGATCTGAATTGGTGTGTTCAGTAAAGTACAACAATACTTTGCCTGATATTCCATTTGACCTGAAGTTCATCACCTATCCTTTTGACCCAACAAGGTTTGGCTTTAACCCATTTATAACAAGAGTTATAGCAATTACAGTCAAGTGGAAAGTAATCTTAATTATATTTAACATGAGTTTTAGAACTAACGGTTGTGTGGAAATAATCTAAATTTCATAATATTTAAATAAACCATTGACAAAATTCGATGTTAGGTGATCAAAAACGAGTAAATTAAAGCTACTGGTTAGTTTCACTAATCTGTGTTTTTTCCTTTGGTGATCATTATTATTTTGAGGTCAATTTAACATTTCAGCTTAGACAGTTTTGGAAATTGCTTGAGATGTAGCATGTTTGTTGAGCCGATGGCTATTTCAGGTTCATATTCTTGAGATGTAGCATGTTTGTTGAGCCGATGTCTATTTTAGGTTCATCCAGTACAAACCCACATCCCTGGAGCGTTCCTTCAAGTATGATCTTCTCACTGAACATGACCTGGGGGTCACCATTGACCTCATCAACCCGGACACCTACAAGATCAACCCTGGGGGTATGACACAGATGATTTTAATTAATTTTCTTCCTAATTGATGCATTTTGCCATATTTTAAACATGGTTTTGATGAAAATTACAGAAGTTATCATTTTGCTTCTGCTAAAATTGGGAATGGTTCACCGAAAGAGCATTTTGCGTATGAAACATCAAAACACATCATAATAAACGCATGCTTTGTCTAAGCAATTAAGTAAATATTGTAAACATTTAACATCTGGCGCTGGTAACTAAATTTAACGTAAATCATAATTACATTACTGTTTAGACACATAAATAATGGTAAAATATGGTATTTTATCATAAACTCAAACGTGTTCATATTACTAAAATTAGGTTCCTCCACTAGGAAAATAAAGCTACTTGAAAAAATGCACCGAGTCAGTTATTCCTTTCCCAAACGGCTTGTCCAATATGACTTTAAACTGTGTGCTCGTCCAAATATATCTCCGTATTGAACAGTTATACATCTAATAACCTATAAATATTAAGGTAAAAGATGGTTGATATGAACCATTTACATTTATCATATGTGCATATTAAGTAGATGTAGTAATATCATCATCAGTTATGCTAGCCTAGACATTGTTGTCTTGCATTTTATTCTAGCTGAGCTGGCCCTGGAAGATGACAGGCTCCTTGATGAAGAGTCAACATCATACGCAGACCAGAAGAGGTAGGATTGAATTAACATAGATTTGAGCATCGCTCTGGGAAAACCCAGCTTAATGCTTTGCATGCTGGGAAATTTGTCTTCTGTTAAAATGTCGTCTGCTGAATTTCTAAAATTAGCATTTTCTTCGATTTTTTTCAAAGAATACTATCAGAATAGCAAACAGTTTGGATCCAGATGAGACGCCACGTTCTGTGGCGTCTCATCTGGATCCAAACTGTTTGCAAAGGCCTTTAAAATTCGGTTCCTGCACGGAAAGAGTTAATGCATATGCGTAAAGTGTCATCCCAGATAAGCCGTACAACACTTTACACATGAACGGGATTTTCGCATAGAAGAGACCTCCGATCAATGCAAAATATCTGAACCCTTTGCATGCTGGGAAATTTGTCGTCTGCTAAAATGTTGTCGGCTGAATTTCTAAAATTAGCATTTTCTTTAAAAAAAAATCAAAGAATACTTTCAGAATAGCAAACAGTTTTGATCCTGATGAGACGCCACGTTCTGTGGCGTCTCATCTGGATCCAAACTGTTTGCAAAGGCCTTCAAAATTGGGTTCCAGCGCTATAAGGGTTAAAAAAGGAGTGTTGTTCCTGATTAACCTGTGCAGACTGCACAGGCTAATCTTAGATGACACTTTACCCTCAGGCATTAAGCCTTTCCCACTTAGAAGCCATGTTAAAATGGCAATGTGCAAACAGCATAAAACCAGAACAGCCTGCGAGTTACTCGCAGTCTGTTCAGGTTCTTATGCTGTTTGCTGCTCTTCAGTATCTAAGGGTATGAAATGAAGCCTTAAAAACTTAAATATTGTAAGAAAGGTCTTAAATTAAATATTACTTTCTGAGGGACTACAAATGCGTCAAAATACGTATCTAAGTGGTTATGGGTTAAGCCCTGTTCCCCAGAGCGAGACTAGTATGGGTCTTGTTCTGATACAACTGGGCATAATGCATGTGCGTAAAGTGCCGTCTCAGATTAGCCTGTGCAGTTCGCACAGGCTAATCAGGGACGACACTTTCCGCTTTAATGGTATTTTTAGTTTCAAGGAAGTCCTTCCTTACCGAAAATCAAGTTTAAGCGGAAAGTGTCGTCTCTGATTAGCCTGTGCGGACTGCACAGGCTAATCTGGGACGACACTTTACGCACATGCATTTTGCCCAATTTTCTCAGAACAAGACTCATATATTTATCTGGCTTCTTCTGTTATGTTACACTTAAAATGTGAAAAAAGATGTGACTCAGTGCCAATGTTATAACAGGTAATAGTTTCTCTAATAAAGGGATTTAATATAATTAAGTCGTGCTCGGTGAAAAGGGCCAGTCTGCACAGGCTCTTCAGAGACGCCTATTTCTGCCTAAACTGCATTTTTTGCTAAGAAGAGACTTTCTGTAAACGAAAATACCATAAAAGCCGAAAGTGTCGTCCCTGATTAGCCGGTGTGGACTGCACAAGGTAATCTGGTACAAAAATGTATTTACATGAATTAAACCCCTTTTTGACAGAGCACGGGCCAATTTTGTTTTCACCTACGTAAAAATGCCCAAAATGTACATACATTACTTGTTTTATTTTCTCGTACAGCTTTTCAAATGTTCATGATGATGTTTGACACTGTTAGGTCCCGTCACAAGATGATGAATGTGTCCTGGCTGCGGAAGACCGAGTACATCTCCACTGAGTACAACAGGTTCATACAGAAGGCCGACAAGTCTGAGACTAAGTAAGGTCTTGGTTTTAAATCCTATTTAATTTTGCTTGATTTGTGGTTTAAGTTTCAGTCTATTTAGACATGGGAAAACCTTGACTTAAGGGTTCCTCAGAAATAACGCATGTATTGTACCGTACTTAGTACAAGGTGCATATACATATGCAAAAAAGTTGGTTGAAAAATGCAAAAATAAACCCAGAATTTTTATTGTTGTGAAAGTGTAATTTTTTTATGAAAATGATAATTTATATTGTTATCCTTTTGTGTAAAGAACAATTGGACTTAATTGGATTTTAGCCTAAAATTGTACGTCAGAGTGTTTTATATTTCATCTCCTATTGACATCTTTTAGATTTGAAATATAGCAGTATACCACACAAATTGTTGACAACTTCTACAGTATACATTTTTTAGTTATAAATGATGTGATTAAAAGCAGTTCCATTTAGGAACAATCAAAACAATAGGAATGATCAGCTTTTACCCCCTTTGAAGACCTCAATATTTTAATGTAAAATGACTATGCATTGACTGTGAGTCCTGTACTAACTTTGTATTGTTCTGTGCTCTTACGTTTGTTGCATTCTTACTCAGGGTGGGTTTTAACATCAAGAAGGCAATAACAGAAGAAAACTTTTACAAGGACAGAGAGAGCCAGATAACTGCTATTGAGAAAACATTTGCAAAGGCCAAAGAAGAGGTGAGGCAATATTGCACGTGATTTCCTTTTTGGCCAAAGAATAAATTCAGTATTTTGCAAATGTAATTTTGTTGAATTTAAAACGTTTGTTATCGGTTATTTCATCTTTTATTCTCAACTTTGTATATGTTACTGTCTGTTATCCAAGAAAATTTATTAGAAATATTTTTCTTGATATTATATTATTCAAGTCTATTAATATTTTCTCTTTGAAGTATAAATATTTGACAACTCTGTATGAGTTGTACCCACAGACTTAAGAAAGGAATATTTCTGACATTTTATAAGCAGGATGAAGTGTTGGTATTCATTAGAAATTGAGCCATTTTCAACTAGTGGTATAACTGTCCCCTTTTGTTTATTGGATTGGTTCATTCACTGTATGTAGAATAATTTGTAATAACTGTATTTCTTAGATCACCAAACACTACAGCAAACCTGGTGTCGAACCGTTGGAAGTGTTGCCAGTTTATCCAGACTTTATGGTAAGTGGACATTTTGTATTGAAATTATATATGAGTCGCGATCTGAGAAAACTGGTCATAATGCATGTGTGAAAGTGTCGTCCCAGATTAGCCTGTGCAGTCCTCACAGGCTAATCAGGGACGACACTTTCTGCTTTTATAGTATTTTTAGTTTCAAGGAAGTCCCTCCTTACCGAAAATCACGTTTAGGCGTAAAGTGTCGTCCCAGATTAGCCTGTGTGGACTGCACAGGCTAATCTGGGACGACACTTTACGCATATGCATTGAGCCCAGTTTTCTCACAACACGACTTATATATTGATGGATTTTTAAATAACCTGACAACTATCATGAGAGAGGCTGTTGTGTGTAACACACCTTATAAATTTCATTTTGCTATAGACGGATAGATTTTTAAGTCAATTTGCACAAATCTTAACCATCATTACAAGATATGTCTTGTGTGTTACCCATATTCCTACCATAAGGATCAAGGTAAAACTAAGAGGTGCAATGTTGCCATAAATCAGCTTTTTTAACACAAGCGTAGTTATGAGACTCATGTGGAATGTAAGAGCATCTGCGTCCTTGTGTGGAACTTATATTGATGATATTAACCCATTTATGCCCAATGGACTCTCCCATCCTTCTAAATTGGATCAATTTATTTCAAAAATTAGGGATGTTTAGTATACTTATTTCTATATTTAGAATATTTATTACTAAAAATCCTTTTAGCAAACAGCGCAGACCCAGATGAGACGCCGCATCATGCTTGCATTTGACTACGTTTTTTTTATTTTAAATAAGAGCCTCTGTTGCAACTTCGATTTGGTCAAAGTATTTAATAAGTTATTTACAAGATATATTTTTTTATGTCGTTATGGCACTTTAATTGCCTTTGTGAGTATTTATCACTTGAAGATCCTTATAATAACTTTCGTTTCATATTCCTCCTGCATTTTATATTTACAGCTCTGGAAACACCCATTTGCTCAGGTGATCTTTGATTCTGACCCAGCACCGAAAGGCCGCACCGGTCCGGCTCTTATGGAGGAAATGTCGCAGGCTATGATTCGGTAAATAATTGCCTTTTAAAAAAGGTTATTATTTTTACCTTTGGTTTGTAAGCCTGTTATTTGGCTGCTATGCGTTGTCTTTTTCTTGATTTGGGAAATAGGCCTAGCATTTTTTTGGGTGGTGATGGGAATATATGGGCAGAAGAACAAATTCGAAAAAAGCTGAAGGTCATAATTTATGGTCTAATGTCTAAGTAAAAGGGCTTGCCCGTGCCCACATGAATTTAAGTAATATGAATATCTTTGCACAATTGTAAAAATATTTGTTTATTTCTACTATGAGATGTTATGTTAAATACAAGAACCACATGGATGGATTCAGTTGTTAGTATCATATTTTGACGTCAAATTAAGGCTTATAGTCAAAAAAGGTTGTCAAAGAAAAGAAAGGTTGAACATTATTTAAATATGGATGTCAAAATAAATGTGCTGGTAAGACCTCGTACTTCTCTACTTTATTATAGAGTTGCAGATGAATCCTGTGAAAAATGACACATGTGTTTCAACTGTTTGACTTTCGATGGACATGAACATATCGTTCTAGTCCATTGATTTTCATGTTACTGCAGTTCAGTGAATGAGCTGCTTGACATATGATAGACATCTAAGTATCGTCATACTGTTACAATTGATGTCATGTTAAAGCGGTGTGATGGATGAGATTCGAGTACCATTATACCATCACAATTGATGTTCATTATACAGCAGTGCGGTGGATGTGATTTAAGTACCATAATACCATTACCATTGATGTGATTAGTCATGTTTAAGTGGCGCGATGTATAAGATTTAAGTACCATTATATCGTGTCCATTGATGTTCATTATACAGCAGTGAGGTGGGTGACATTTAAGTACCATAATACCGTTACAATTTATGTTAATGTTACAGTGGTGCAGTGGATGAGAGTGGTGAGCAGTTTGTGGCCTACTTTCTGCCATCTATGGAGACCTTGGGCAAGAGGAAAAGAGACGAAGAGGAGCACGAAGACTATGTGGCAGACGAGGAGTATGTCATTTTATTAGCTCGGCTGTTTTCGGAGAAAACCCGAGGTATTGTCATAGCCAGCTCGTCGTGTCATTTCGTGTCCGCCGTCCGCGTCATGCTAAAACCTTAACATTTTGTTAAGGTTTTGAACATTGACTCTAAAATCAAAGTGCTTCAACCTACAACTTTGAAACTTCATATATAGCTGCACCTTGATGAGTTCTACATGCCACGCCCATTTTTGAGTCACTAGCTCAAAGGTCAAGGTCACTGACCTCTAAAAAAAAATAAATAAAAAAATTTCTGACAAAATTTAATTTATTCACAATGCAGCCGAGCGTGGCACTCGTTATGCGGTGCTCTTGTTAAAATAATCGTTTGTTAGACACTAAACACCATAGTAAGTAAATAGTTTTTTTTTCTTATTCTATGGTAGTTATGCAGTAGCCAAAAAAGCCAAATGCTTGTAAATGTCGGATTTGCTACTAAAATCCGTTATTGGCTACAAAAATATCTAATGGGCTACTACAAAGTTTTATTGGCTACCAAAATATATAATTGGCTACTTAAACTTCTAATTGGCTTCTTAAATTTCTTATTGGCTTCTAAAATCTCTGATCTTGTACTAATATCTCTAAATGGCCACAAAAATAGCTGAAATGGCTGCTAAAATCTCTAATTGGCTACTTATATCTCTAAATGCCAACTAAAATATCTGATTGGCTAATTAAATCTTCTTATTTGTACCAAAAATAATATCTAAGTCCCTACTTAAATCCCTCATTATCTACTACAATCCTTAATAGGTAACTGACATCTCAAATTTTGTTTTCAAGTATCAGAAAATACTTCAAAATAATGCATAATTTCTTAATTTCTGAGGTTATTATTTTTTTAAATATACATTTTAGCTTCAAATTTAGATTTCTTAATGCCACCTAGTTTCTCAACAATCTCTTTAGTAACAGACACAGCCCCACTCACTTACAAACCATAAACTTATACAATTATATGTGATCGTGGCTGACTACGTATTGGTTCGCTGCAGGTATGACTACATGCTGGCTCGTGAGTACAACTGGAACGTGAAGAACAAGCTGACACGTGGCTATGAGGAGACCTACTTCATAGTGTTCAGGGAGGATGGCTGCTACTACAATGAACTCGAGACCAGGTATGGCTTCAAAGTGATGAAATAATCTACCATAAGGAAAGTGAGACCAGGTATGTTTTCAGAGGGTTGAAAGCGAGACCAGGTACATCTTCAGGAGACTGAACCAATCTTCTATAAGGTATTTGAGGCTAGGTGTTTATCTTGAGTTTATTAGGTCTTTCTGCACTGGAGGTTGCCTTATGGAAGAGTATTAAGTGTTTCCAATAAATCTTAACTCACCAGATTTCCAGGCTCACAAGTGAGAAGAATTTTCCAGGAATTTGTTTTGCTTTAGTTAACCCTTTGCATGCTGGGTAATTTGTCTTCTGCTAAAATGTCGTCTGCTGAATTTCTAAAATTAGCATTTTCTTCGATTTTTTTCAAAGAATACTATCAGAATAGCAAACAGTTTGGATTCTGATGAGACGCCACGTTCTGTGGCGTCTCATCAGGATCCAAACTGTTTGCAAAGGCCTTCAAAATTCGGTTCCCGCACTGAAAGGGTCAAATGGTATGTTTCTATTGCCAGGGTGCGACTGAGCAAGCGTAGAAAAACAGCAGGCATTGCTGTGGCCAAGTCTCGACTGGTGGTCAAACACAGGGATCTCAACGACAGGGAGACTCGTGCTCAGGTCAGCTTTAGACTCATAATTGACATAAAGTCATGCATACTGAGCAGTTTATAGTTTTGCTATATACAATTAGCTGGATAAGGTAAGATCAACTTCTGCTGAAAAAATCTGGTTATTCAATCAAGATTCTGAATGTATACATTTAAAGATAATCATCTGTATTAACAAACTAGTAATTCAAACACGATTTTAAATATTTAAACGTAAAGATAAGCTTCTGTAATAACAAATTGATAATTTAAACAAGATCATGAATATTTCAATATTAAGAGAAACTTGTGTAGAAATATACCGGTATTTCAACAACTGTGATGAATATTTAAATGGTAAGTTAACCATCTGTCATAATAAACTGATAATCCAAACATGATAATTAATATTTAATTAATATTTTAAAAAAATGTCCTAATAAACTAGTTAATAAAACAAGATGGTACATTTTTGAGTGTTCTCTGTCCTAATTAACTGGTAATGTAAACACGATGATGCATATTTATATTTAAGGATAAATGCATTTCTTGAAATCTTGTAATTTATTCACCATTATTAATATTTAAATGTTTAGATAAACTTCTATCATAACAAACATGTAATTTAAACACAATGCTGAGTATTTAAATGTTAAGATAACCTTATAAAATGGTAATTCAGGCATGATGAATATTTAAATGTTTATATAATCTCTGTTCTAACTAACTGGTTATCTAAACATCATGCTTGCTCTTATGTATGGCCAAATCAATGGCTGGAAAAGAAATTCAGATTTTTTAGAATATTTGTGTGTCTTATATCTTATTGCATTCAGAAAGTAATATGTGTCTGTGTTTGTTGGTCAATAAATTAAAGTATTTAAGAGTTTTTCGTATTAAGGAACACACCTTTGTGGGGTGTTTTCTATTGGTCATAGTTATTTGCATTAATTTACATGTGAGATTACTTACGGAATATCCCTTTCTTACAGGAAGCAAAATAGTTTTTTCCCTTTGTTGCACACTGTACTTTTGCATTAACCGAGTGTATATTACAGGATGTTCGCATGACCATGCTGGAACCAGCACAAGAGGAGGAGGAGGAAGAGGAGGAGGAAGAAGAATTCATCAAGAACACTAATAATGGTTTGTATTCAGAACACTTGTACAAGTTTTTTCATGTGTTATGATCTAATGATACAATGGTATTTTGCAAGCGTTATACATGTGTGTTATTTGCATAAGATTTTTATGTCCCCCACCACTATAGTGGGGGACATATTTTTTTTGCCCTGTCTGTTGGTTTGTTTGTTGGTTTATTTGTTTGCCCTAACTTTAACATTTGCCATAACTTTCGCAATATTGAAGATAGCAACTTCATATTTGGCATGCATGTTTATCTCATGGAGCTGCACATTTTGAGTGGCGAAAGGTCAAGGTCAAGGTCTTCCTTCAAGGTCAAAGGTCAAAAATATGGGTCAAAATCGCTCATTTAATGTACACTTGATATTTGGCATGCATGTGTATCTCATGGAGCTGCACATTTTGAGCGGAGAAAGGTCATGGTCATCCTTCAAGGTCAAAGGTCATATATGTATATGGGGACATAGTGTTTCACAAACACATTGTTTTAAAAATAATAATTTAGTATTGTTTCTCGCAGGTGAACTTAACTCCTATACTTTGTGAACTCCATTAGAACACATGTCAGCCTTAAATTGTGCCTGACAGTCAATAGTTAAAAAACCATAAACACTCAAAATCAACAAATATTTCATACCATATTTCTAAAAATAAAGTAAGTACATAAAAATCAATGTTCCTTATAGCAATAGCCAAAATTTTCACGCTATATGTGGTCTGGTAACAATTTGTGTCACAATATATTCCATGTGAATTTTTGGCTACGATATAGGAACGTCTATGAGCGAACAGGAGATTGGCTCCAGGCAGCTTCGTTAGCACGACGTTACTCTCATGAATACGTCGTTCTTCAGACTCTGCCCGAAGCGAGCCCTGCATTTGCTCGTAAATTTTCGGATATCATGGCGGGAAATTTCCATGGAATATATTGTCCCGCAAAAAAATAAAAAGAACATTTGTATCTCTATAAATCTTAGTTACCGTACCACATCTAGCGTTGAAATGTTGGCTATTGCTATAAGGAACTTTAATTTGTATACGCCCGTTTTTAAAAACGGGACGTATTATAGTTTCACTCTTTGCAAGCGGGCGGGCGGCGTCCACAGTAGTGTCCGCTCTCTAATTCAAATAGTTTTCATCCGATCTTCACCAAACTTGGTCAGAAGTTGTGTCTAGACAATATCTAGGTCGAGTTCGAATATGGGTCATGCTGGGTCAAAAACTAGGTCACAGGGTCACATAGTGCATTTCAAGGATTAAGCATGGTGTCCGCTCTCTAATTGAAGTAGTTTTCACCCGATCTTCACCAAACTTGGTCAGAAGTTGTGTCTAGATGATATGTAGGTCAAGTTCAAATATGGGTCATGCCTGGTTAAAAACGAGGTCACGAGGTTACTTAGTTCATTTCAAGCATTTAGCATGGTGTCCGCTCTCTAATTGAAGTAGTTTTCATCCGATCTTCACCTAATTTGGTCAGAAGTTGTCTCTACATGATATGTAGGTCAAGTTCAAATATGGGTCATGCAGGGTCAAAAACAAGCTCATGAGGTCACTTAGTGCATTTCAAGCATTTAGCATGGTGACCGCTCTCTAATTGAAGTAGTTTTCATCCGATCTTCACCTTATTTGGTCAGAAATTGTGTCTAGATGATATGTAGGTCAGGTTCAAATATGGGTCATGCAGGGTCAAAAACGAGGTCATGAGGTCACTTAGTGCATTTCAAGCATTTAACATGGTGTCCGCTCTCTAATTGAAGTAGTTTTCATCCGATCTTCACCTAATTTGGTCAGAAGTTGTGTCTAGATGATATGTAGGTCAAGTTCAAATATGGGTCATGCTGGGTCAAAAACGAGGTCACAATGTCACTAAGTGCATTTCAAGCATATAGCATGGTGTCCGCTATCTTATTGAAGTAGTTTTCATCTGATCTTCACTGAATTTAGTCAGATGTTACGTCTAAATGATATCTGGGTCAAGTTCTAATATGGGTCATGCCGGGTCAATAACTAGGTCTCGAGGTGTCTTAGTGCATTTCAAGCATTGAGCATGGTGTCCAAAACCTTCGAACGGGCGTATCTTGTGACAGTTTGGCACTCTTATTATGGGTTAACTTTATTTTATGAAATATTTTGCGAAATATTCGTTGATTTTGAGTATTCATGTTACTTTAAACTCAGTTTTGTTCATGCACGTGTTTCACAGGACAAATGAAAACATAACTTGTTTGTTCTTGGTTCAATTTAACATAATTATAGTATGAATACTTATGTACCGATAATATCAGAACTTAAATATATTCGAGCATTTAAGGTCAGTGTAAAGTAACTATTGGCAACCTATATATGATCGTGTAGTGGTCTCATCATACTATGACTTGTATTTTTTTTCTTCAGATGATGAGTTTCAAAGTCCCAAAAGCGAGGATGGTCGCAGGTCAAGATCACGTTCAAGGTCAAGTTCAAGGTCAAGATCGAGGTCCCGAAGCGGCAGTGGGTCAAGGTCGCGATCTCGTTCCCGTAGCGGAAGTAGAAGCCCGAGCGGATCCAGATCTCGATCCAGAAGTAAGAGTGGAAGTAGAAGTAGGTCGCGCTCGGGTTCGAAGTCACCATCTCGAAGTAGGTCAAGGTCAAAAAGTGGAAGTCGTAGTCCCAGCCGGTCTCGAAGCAGATCTAAAAGTGGTTCTAGAAGTGCTAGCAGAAGCAAAAGTAGAAGCAGAAGTGGCTCGAGGTCACCGTCGCGGTCGAGATCGCGCAGTCGTAGCGGAAGCCGCAGCCGATCGGCAAGTAGGTCAAGGTCACGCAGCGCAAGCCGCAGTGGTAGCGAGAGTGAGGCAGACAGAGGAAAGAAGGACGAGGAAGAAATCTTTGGTTCTGATAGTGACTCTGACAGTAATTGAGGATACTCATTCTCTGCTACCTACATTGTATATACTAATGAAACGATTATGTTCAATTCGTTTGTGTTGTCGTACAGGCACAAGCGTTCATGGTGATGATTCTGTTAGGAGTCATATTCATATTTGGTCTGATAAAAACTCGGCACTGTGTCTGATTGTTTGATTTCATACAGGGTTAAGAACAGTCATATAAATTCAGAGTTTTTAGCTCGACTATTATATATGAAATATATAGTGGAGCTATCCTACTCACCCCGGCGTCGGCGTTTCTGTTCCGTTTCCATTAGCGTTAGTGTGCAAATGTTAAAGTTTTCGTACTACCACAATTATTTTCATTGTCCCTTGACATATTGCTTTCATATTTTGCATACTTGTTTACCAACATCACCCCAACCTATAAACAAGAGCAGACAACTCTATCAAGCATTTTGTCATAATTATTGCCCCTTTTATACTTAGAATATGCATATTATTAATAAATCTATGTTAAAGTTTGCGTACCACCCCAAACAATTCCTATATCCTTTGACATATTGCTTTTATATGTTGCATACTTGTTTAACAACATGACCCCCAACCTATAAACAAGAGCAGACCACTGTATCAAGCATTTGGACATAATTATGGCCCCTTTTACACTTAGATTATTGAACATTTTGCTTAATTTGCCATGACTTCTTTATTTATGATCACATTTTATTATTACTTGACAAACCAACACTTACCTGAATACTACAATGGATTCCACCCAAACAATACCCCATGCCCCTAGCCAGAATCCCCCTTCCCAACCTCCCCCCCCCTGATTTTTTTTTTAACATCTAATAAATTACCCCACCCCACATTATACCCCCCTCTCACCCCCCCCTACCCCCTCCAATTTTTTTTTTCCTTTTTTTAATTTTGAAAGATCGTCTAATAAATGACCACACCCTACATTATACCCCCTCTTAACCCCCCCCCCCCCCAAAAAAAAAAACAAAACATTTTTTTTCCTTTTTTTATTTTTGAAAGATTGTCTAATAAATTATTGAATATGAACAATTTCCCCATGATGGCTTATGTTATATTGTCAAGCACTCGAATAGTCAAGCGCGCTGTCCTCTGACAGCTCTTGTTATGTCCCCCACCACTATAGTGGGGGACATATTGTTTTTGCCCTTTCAGTTGGTTTGTTTGTTGGTTTGTTTGCCCCAACTTTAACATTTGCCATAACTTTTGCAATATTGAAGAAGAAACTTGATATTTGGCATGCATGTGTATCTCATGGAGCTGCACATTTTGAGTGGTGAAAGGTCAAGGTCATCTTTCAAGGTCGTCAAAGTTAAAATATATTGGTCAAAATCGCTCATTTAATGTCACGTTTGCAATATTGAAGCTAGCAACTTGATATTTGACATGCATGTGTATCTCATGGAGCTGCACATTTTGAGTGGTGAAAGGTCAAGGTCATCCTTCAAGGTCAAAGGTCATATATATGGGGACATAGTGTTTCACAAACACATGGCTTGTTGTGTTAATCTGGTTTTTAAATTTGAAGAAACGTTATTGAAAATGTTCATTACACAATCCTTGCAATTGTTTTCTCTCGTTTCACGCACACTTATAACTCATTGATCATGTAAAATAAATGTGTTTGCTTCAAATGCGCATTTTCTATGTTCTATTCGTTTGTGTCGTCGTTCAGGCACAAGCGTTTCATAGTGATGATTCTTTTAGGAGTCATATTCATATTTCGTCTGATAAAAACTCAGCACTGTGTTTGATTCATTTATTTCATACAAAGTTAAGTACGGTCATATAAATTCAGTGTTTTTGTTAATCTGGGTTTCAATTTAACGGAACGTTATTGAGAATGTTCATTTAACTTCATTACAAAATCCTTGCAATTGTTCTCACGTTTCACGCACACGTATAACTCATTGATCATGTAAAATAAATGTGTTTGCTACAAATGAGTGTTGTCTTATTTCTTATATTAATACAGACACACAGACAGATCGTTTAGTCAGACTTACACAACAGTATGTCACGCTAATAGGTGGCATAACACAACAATATATAACATTCAATAGTCATTTAAAAATAATGGACAAATAATCACAATCGATGACAAGTACGCTTAAATGCTCGCGAGGTATTAATGAAATTAATTAAATTTTATTTAGGATCGCATTTTGTGTAACAATATACATACTACATATATTGATGAAATACTTATTTGTCACGTGACACGTATAATTTGTGGAATTTATATGCAGATGGGTTATTATAAAAGATGCAGCTTATATATATTTTTTATCAGTGTAACAGCGCCATATACATAAAAAATGGTATTCGTCTTCTAAATAAAAGTTAGTACAACGTTACCGATAACGTTCAAACCGTGCTAATATCTGCAAATGTGGTTTACAAACGGGAGTTTAGAGACTCGTATTCGTACAAAAATAAGTGCATCCGTCTAAGAAGTAAGTCTAAATATGCATATTCCAAAGAGGTTAAAATTTGATTAATATGCTATACTGAACATTTATACATTTTATCATACCACAATTGTTAAAACCGTTTGGATTTTCAAATACAAAACCAAATTAAAAACTATTTGACATCTTGACATTCGAGACCCAATTGTATAACCTTTGTTACAAATAAAGCTTGTTTGTAAACAATTTGCATTATGTTATTCTCATTATTTAAACTTGAACCAATATTTTAGAATTTTAATAAACCTGTTAACGTTCATGGGCTATGTACCCAATTCTCCATAAACCGCAACACTGCATGTTTTTAACTTAATATGTAGCAAACGTTCAAACAACTGACAGAATATAATTATTTCTTTTATACCTAATGATAAAATATACATTTCTGCAGTGAAATAACACCAGTGAAAATAAACAAATTGTTATTTTCACCGGTGAAAAAAACAAATTTTCGGAACTACTTTTTCTATTTTTAAACGATCATATCAAGATTTACTTTTTATGATCACGAGTGAATTAAAAACGATATTCCATCGAATCCAGCAAATTGTATTTTTATTTTATGCTTTTTTTTCACCGTTTATTTACATTGTAAAATAGTTAAACCGGAGAATTTCGCTGGTATAATGACGTCATTTTGTGTATTGAAATGTATTGAGGCACGCCACGGGAGAAAGGGAAACAGCTGCTTATTATTCTTGAAAAAGGGGCATAAAAGAAACAGAAAATTTGTTCATGTCATTGTAATATCGTTTGTTATTTCACGAGAGATCATAGAAAATATATTTTCACGAGTGGCTACACTGACATGGACAAATATCTTCTATTTTTTGTACACGTAACTGATTTTAAACAATAATGTTTTCGTGGCCTAAAGGGATTTGCAGTATTAACATTGAGCCACCTAGCATTTTCATTTAAATAGGAATGTATTCAACAAAGAATAATAAAATTAACGTAATATAATCTATATTTAAACCAGAGTTTGTTATATCTTGTAGGTAAAGTTCACGGTCTTCAACGAATAAGGAAAACAAAATCGGTCACATTAAGTCATCTTTACGCACACCGACTGCATAACTAAACAATCTGAATAGGATGAACATGATTAACACGTGACTGAACATTTGCATACATATTATTTATTGTTCTGAGCACTTTGGCTTGTATACCAGACTTGAACATTTTCAACCATACTATTTTGAGCTATTGACTATCAAAATCGTTCAACATATCGATGAATATAATCTACAAACGTTTAGTTCCTAAATCCGAAGTGCGCATCCGAAATAATAAGTATACACATGTAAGGATGGGCCATAAAAATAAAACTTGGTTGTAATCCCATCTGTCGCTTATGCAGTGGTATGACATGCCGGAGTCATTATGCATGTTAAGCATGATTATTATGTATCGGACCAGACAACAGTTAATCTAGGCATTTTAATAGTAATTTGTATACGCAGTTGATCATTACATGCATATCAATATACAATGTACGTCAATAATACCAATACGTCGATGTGATGCTATTTTTGAAGTTACGGACATTGGTTTACACACATGATTCAAGTAAATAATACATTTTAACGATCCAATATATTTACGTATGTCTCCTGATATTGCGAGAATCATTTTTTGTGTTGACGTGGAGGAATGGAATCCGGAGCTTGAACATCGAGCGATGGTCACCAATGTAATTGAGCCGAGATATACTTTACCAATATACATGTAAATGTTTGAATCTTAGGGCAGACCAGCCTTGCCCCAGTTCGTGACTAATTTCTCCGTTTTTTCTGCGACTTAAACAGCCCCTGTGCAGGCGAATCACACATACACGTTCACCACCCCAAGAATTTCTTTGTGTAAGTTGTAGCCTTCCTAATTGCCGTCGTAGCATTTTCGTGGAGTTCTTTGATTGGCACGAGTCATGTCAAGTTTCGAGGCCGGTATAACGACATCGAATTCCCAGTATCGGTCTGTATTGTAGTACACAATTTCGCTTAGTTTGGGACATCTGCACATCAGCTTGCGTAAAGCTTTGTACGTAATTATACTGAAACAGCCCAAAGTTAAGCGTTCTTAATTGTTATCAGAGTAAGCGACTGCGTCGAATGTATAGCCGGTGAAACCGATCTGGTGTTCTTTACTACTCATTGATTCGTATTTCTGTGATTCTTACACATTGTGGGGCAAACTGAACGAAGCCGTCGTCCGTGATTCTGGGACAGCATGTTAGGTTTATACTGCGAAATATAGGGCAACTGTTTGCAATTTGGTCGAGACATTCATCTGAAAGCTCGTTGCAGTTGGCGAGACTCAAAGTCGTCAAGTAGTTAAATAATTTACAACTCTGTCTATCCAAAATACATTTGATTGCCCAAATACCTTCTACATGCAATGTACTCAGTCGACTGCATTTTTCTAATGCATTGCTTATACTTGTTGGCGTAACTAATTGACATTGTGATATCTTGATCACACGGGGCCTTTCTCAGCCTGCAATGTTGCCTAATGTGTTGTCCGAAAGACTTTCACATCCCAATAGTTCAATCCACTGTAGTTTCCGACAGTTTAAAAAAACGTGCAAAACAGCCTCATCGTCTAAAACCGCTTCAGAGAATTCATATTTATTTTTTAGTGTTGACATGTGTTGGTTTTTGGAGGTCACATCCCTGATTGCTCTGTTGATTTCGTTTTTATCTGAACTTAAAGGGGCCTTTTCACAGATTTTGGCATTTTTTTAACTTATTCATTAAATGCTTTATATTGATAAATGTAAACATTGGATCGTAAAAGCTCCAGTAAAAAATCAAGAAAAAAATTTAAAAAAGGAAAAGAACATTGTCCGGAGTAAGTTTCGAACCAGTGACCCCTAGAGTCCTGCCAGAGTCCTGAAGTAAAAACGCTTTAGCCTACTGAGCTATTCCGCCGAGTACACATTCGTGATGTATTTTATACTTTATATAAGCAATCTTCGTAGTTTCACAAAATTTAACGACAAAAACAGAACTCTCCAAATTATTAAATCGTTTCGCGTTGCAACGCTTTATAATTTTTAGGTTTTAAAATCGTCAAAAGATGCATATAATGGCTATATTAGAGCATGGTTAATGTTCAGTATTACTGTTTCCTCACAAATATCATAACTAAAACGAAAACTTACGAATCTGAAACAACTTTTTTCAATTTTGTCAATTTACCAAAGCGTGAAAAGATCCCTTTAACAGACCCAGATCTAACTCATTCTCATCATAGTCATGATAGTTACCGCTGATTAAAGTGTCAACACTTTTTTTGCAATGTTATTTAGCCATGGCGACGTGAGGCTTCCCCTTGCTGCCTTGAGAAATGTCAATATAACGAATGCGTGTATGAGCTGATACCAGAACGCATATAAATACAAGAGGAAAGAACTCACAGTCCACATTATTCATTACGACTTTCTTTATTATCTTTGAGCAGGGTTTATTGGGGGATATCTTCGTCATCCGTTATATCACTGTATGTGTATACTGTATAAGATAGGTCTATGGATTCCAAACACGGCAGCATACTGGGCAATGCAAGAACGGTCTGATTGTTAAGCAGACAGGAGGTCCCCTTTTGTGGGAGCGTTCTTTCGATCTTCCCCAAAGACACAAAGTGCTGGTTTAAAGTCCTAGGAAACGGACATTTCGCACATTATTTCGACAAATAAAGTTAACTCATAAAAAGCAATGTTTTTTTGGAGCAATTGTCCAATTTGCAGCGCTAGATATGGTCTGGTAACATAGATATAAGAAGATACAAAATGCTATTTTTCTTTTATTGTGGGAAAATATATTCAACACAAGTTTATATACCATGTTAGTGTTCGTGTGTCGTATGAATAGATATCGTTGCAGAAAATTAAAATGGAATATATTGTGCCACACAAAATTAAAAACGAGCATTTTGTACCTCATTAAATCCATCTTACCATACCACATCCATCGCTGTAATTTTGGCTGCTGCCGTAAGGGACACTAAATTTTTTATGGGTTTACTTTATTTAACGAAGTATTAAAAATATTCGTTGATTTTGAGTATTCATATAACTTTAAAGATCCATAAACACTGTCTAATACTATTATTCTATATTAACCCATTTATGCCCAATGGACTCTCCCATCCTTCTAAATTGGATAAATTTATTTCGAAAATTAGGGATGTCTAGTATACTTATTTCTATATTTAAAATATTTATTACTGAGAATCCTTTTAGCAAACAGCGCAGACCCAGATGAGACGCCGCATCATGCGGCGTCTCATCTGGGTCTACGCTGTTTGCAATGTCCTTTTTTCAGGACGCTAGGCATAAATGGGTTAAAATTTTCAACAACAAAAAAGCCCATACGAAGGTAAATTACAATGGGAAGACACTTAAACAAGTAATAATGTTGTGTAAACGTAAAATATAAACATTATGCAGTTTTTTTAGCATCTAAAAAGCGTTTTACGATGCTATGGTGTTTCGTTTTATGGATGATCTCGAGTCAGGATTGGATTCATTTGGTTTTCGATAATTTGCATAAATTTGAGCGCACTTGCTTGTGCTTTCTATTAGGTTCGCGTGCTATTATAATATATAATGGGTATAACTTTAAAATGATGAGAAAACCCCATTTTTTCCTTGACGCAATTCCAATCAGTTATGTATTTGCCAATTTACACATTCATTTTTGCAAGCTTTCTTTTTTCTTGCAAAATCGCTTAGAGCAGGACGTCCTCGATTGACCATCGCTGATAAAAAATGTAACGCGAGTCGGCCGACTTCCTGAGGCAGCCACCGCCAAGCAATGTGCGAGGCCTCACAATGCGAATGTGCCTACAGAAGCCCTCGGAAGGCAAATTACAAAATAACAATATAATTCAATGTCTTGCTCGGGCTACCTGCCTTTTGATCATAAAATTAAATAGTGATCGAGTCACCACGAATATTAACAATGCGACAAACAGGGGGCCGTTGCCCTCAATGAAGCTTTAGCTATTCGTCACCCCAAGGCCCTAGGTGAAACGACCACCACCTAGTACGATTTCCATAGACACCAACCCTCTGAACACCCTCTAAACTTGCAACAGGAACTCTGCAGCCCGGGAAGCACCGTTTGAAGTCAACGTAATTACCCAAATGCTCCAGAGAAATGTTCTTTAGAGTACCGCACCCTTTCTCCAGATGTTGCCCTGCTCGCATCCGAGCAAATATCATAAAAGCTAACCGATTGCCCCCCGAACTCAACGGAGATAACATACATGTACTATCAATTACTCCTCAACTGCTACAGAAACGATCCGAGCATAATATGCAGTGTTTTATAAGACACATTCCTCATATTATATGCTATACAATGCTCAATAGATCTTTTTAACACGAAAATTTAATTACTGTGTTATTTGATTTACAACTTAATATGTACTTATCTTCGTAAATTGATTATATGTGCAAATATTATGTATGAATAAAGTACTTGAAACGGAAAAAACTTACCCATACCTCGTTTATGTTCGGATATCGTCACAGGCAATTTGAATAATACTAGTATATTATATTGTTCCATAAAAAATGTGCATTTGTATCTCGTTATTTTAATGTGTCCAGGCCATATCTAACGTTAAAAGTTTGGGCATTGCTTTAAGGAATGGGTGATTTTTTATGTTTTAATTTAATTTTACGAAGTATGCGGTGATTTTGTATTTATGGATCTCAAACCGTTTAAATAATTTCTATAGAAATCTATATCATTTTATCGCTGACATAAACTTTTCTAGATAATTGTTAATTTGTTACGTGCTTTTGCGTTCATAGAACCAAATAAGATTGATGTCGAAAGACCATTAATATGGAGGATGTGGATATGGTTTGCTGTTGGGCTTTGGCTGTTGCTGCATTATATTGTGATTGCGCTGTTGTGTGTCTGGAAATGTGACCAAAAAGAGTGCAGCATTAAAGAACAGCCTACGGAAGCACCAATAGAGCATTTGCGTTGAGTTTCTTACAACGTCGAGGAAAACTCTGTCTACAAAGGAGGCTTTTTATGAATGATATATTTTTAGAGACATCACTTACATTTTTTGTTGTGTAGTAATTTGCATATTTAAAAATTATAACTTCTGAGAGAAAGTTGTATTGTCCGAATGAGAATATATTTTAAAACTCTAATCCTTTAGCGTTTGTAAGATTTTATGTTTACAAAAGATTTCATATATGGTCGCAAACCGTATTTAGAGAACAGATCACGATTGTTTCAATTTTCCTATTCATGTGCTGTCTTATCATTTTGCTGACTTAATTCTTTTAATGCCGGTCTACCGAATTCAGAACGCTCACTATGTCTGACACTATATATGTATATGTATCATGTCTTTCTTGACGACTACTTTTACTTAGGAAGAGTGATAACTTATACACGTAAAGGTACAATATTATTTTATTGGTGAGTCCCTTGATTCCGGACAAGCAGTTGTTAAGGTGGCCTTTTTTTCTTAAGACAAATAGGGCCTCTCAAATTGGGCATGTTAGTCTACTATTTTGGCAAGTTTCTTATTCCATAAAATACATATTTCTAACACGAGTTTGTGTAACCGTTTTACTATCTTTGCGTAACAGTGATCTTTTTTTACCTTATAATTGAACTTTTAATTCGTGCGGACTGAATTTGTATATCCGAGCAGTGTCGCTCCTTTTACTAAGGGTAAAACTGTTCACTTAATGAGATCACTCACCTGACGGATGATATTGGGGATGGAGCGACCCGGAATCCATACATAAGAGATTGGTAGCTGTCCCCTGATGAGGTACCGCCATGCTATTATCAAAGTAAAGTCAGCTGTCAGAGGCGTCCTGAAGTTTGACCTCTTCGGCTGCATAATATGTTCAATGCGTGTCTCGTGGCAGATCTTTCCTCGTGTTCACAAAACAATTTTGCAATCGAAAATCTATTTTAACTGGCATCTATTTTCATTGCGGCGACGCACGATAGTTTTCTTGACAGTCGCGTCGACGCACGATATATTTAAAACGATATATCGCCTTTTGGCTAACCTGTAAAATACATCGTGCGTTAAATACATCCGCGACTGTCAAGAAAAATATCGTGCGTCGCCGCGACTGTCAAGAAAAATATCAAGTATCGCTTCGTGTGTCTAGTGTCGCCATTGATGAAAGAAGTGCGAGATTATAGATGGCACTATCCGGATTCCGTAGTATTTCGTGAAACCGCCGCGATGAATCCGGCGACAAACGTACAGCTGCCGTCATGGCCCTTGGTGGCCCGTGGCTAGAAATTGGTTATCGGACAGTCAAGGGCGCACACGGACAACCAATGCATAGATACGGCTGTCGCCGGACCCTATAAGGCTGTCTCCGGATCCTACACGGCCCAAACAAGGCCCATCCCGGATGCTTTCATCTTTCTGGTTTGTCACGGATCAACACGGGAGTTTTGAACTTCCCTAAACTGCCGGGTTGGCCTCCCGGATCCCCAAGGACAATGTCGGACGTTCCAGGACCTACAAGGATCGACACGGAGCTACACGGTGGCTACACGATGTACATGCCGGATCGGGCCGGATATGAACCGTGTTGATCCGGCATCTGTAATAGACTGGAGCTTCTGGAACTACGCTTACTTCACATGCAATAATACCAATTTTTCGCACGACGGGGCTTGTATATGTCCATACATTGTACTTACCGATACACTGTATCCCATTTTCTAACCGCTGCTTCACCCACCTGCTAACCCTTAGTTCATTATCTCCACAATATATCTTCAAATATATATGCAAAAGTGATGTACTCTTGGTGATGAAAACCCGCAACTTATCGACGTATATTATGCGATAGTTAAATACTACATAGTTATATTTAAATATCAATTGAACCTAATTAATACAGTATTTAAACGATTTTTTATTGTTTTTTTACGCATTCAATTATTATGAAACCAGATCGGTCAATGGTGGACAGAGTCAGTCATATGCCTATTTCATTATATGCATCTTAGAAAAGATGTGTCGTTTGTGAATATTATATAATCATCTGTATCACCGTTTGATATCAATATGTTAATTGTGATTGCCCCACCCTGTGGGCTTGTTAAAACGCTGATAACATTTTTCTTATACACTAAATATATGCAAGGAAAAAGAAATGTTCAATAACTTTATCAGTGCTTTATAATTTCACATGCATGTTCTTTTTTGCAATAAACATATAACTTAATAAGTTAAGTAAAAGTTATCTGCACAATACATTAGTATGAGCCGTGGTCTGTGAAAAGTGGTTTAATGCATGTGCGTAAAGTGTGGTTTATGATATTTTCTGTTTTAAGAAAGAATCCAGTTTAGGCGGAAAGTGTCGTCCCTGATTATCCTGTGCGGACTGCGCAGGCTTATTTGGGAGGACACTCAACGCACATGCATTCAACGCCCTATTCACAGAGCACAGCCCGTATGTTTATTCTATTTTGTTATGTTTTAATTAAATGGCTCATAATATTGATTTGATTATTTTTTTCTCATTTGTAACCGTTCCGACTAATAATTTATCATTTGCTTTGTCTTAAAGGCACACATCTGTGTTATTTCGCCAACATGTTTTATTTTAAGTTAATTTGTGTATATGTTAAACAAAAAGTTTTGTATATGTGATTAAAAAGTAATAACTTTTCCATGTGTCGGTCTGTGCAACGGATCATGTCAGGATTTGTCGTTTGATGTAATTTGATTGACAAATCTCTTCTTGGCCGTGTGTTCAAAACGTGCTATAATTATCATTATAATAACATACTCCAGTTTCTTTTTACTATATTACGGTGGTAGGTGCTTACACGTATGCGTCTCAAAATCGGAATAGAGCCTGTTTCAACGATTAGGTTCCATATTGTTCAATATTGTTTTATCATTTTTACGAAACAGAAAAGCGTTGTTAATGTTGACCAGATCCATTTACGAAACAAGGTTTTATTTTTACATACACTTTTATTTTTTATTTTGCCCAACCACTGACCAGCGGCATGTTACTGATATGTACGATTTGTCAATACAACAAACATGTCTAACGTTAATTGTATTAACTTCTAATTTAAATGTTGTAAAATATCCCTAAACGAAATAAATGACTGATACTGCGTGCTATCGTATTGCCATAATGCGTTAATGTGGAATTAATGTGCAAGTATTTACTGATGGATAAACATTTTCAACCAAACATAAATAATCTTAAGTAACAATGGTGTTGTTTTGCATTTTTTAAATGTAATTTCTAACTAATATGGAATGCAATTTTATGATTTTTATTATGCTTAGTTTTGTACCCAAATGTGTTACTTCTGTCATTAGCAAATAAACGTAGCTCAACATGACATATGTTGAGAGCTTATCATAATGTACAATAGTATCTGTTTGGAAACATTCACAATACAAATGTATATGTTGTTATTTTTAACATGCTGAGTTTTGTTCAATATTCAAGGCGAAGTTTCGGTTTGAAGCGAAATAAATTCCTATCGGTATGTGTTGTTAACGTACCAAAGTAACCAGCAGTCAGTCCGTTAATCGATGATTTTGATTTAATAAGATTTAGAAAAGCAAACAGATCGAATGATTTTACCCTTTATTTGACCTTTTTTTTATCGGAGATCTGCAGATCAACTTGTCTTGCAGTTTGCTGGGAAAAATGTTCGTTTAGTCTGCGTGCGTCATTAATCAAATCATTATCTATGACGGTCATAAAACAACAGGTGGTCTGCCCCACCACATGTATACCTTTGCCAGCTGACAGATTGGCAGATTAATTAAATTTAATGGAGATAAGTTAATAAGGTAATTCAAAACATAATGAAAATATCGCGATTTGTTTATTGTAATGCATTTAAACTTGATTCAGGATTCAACTTTAAACATTATTAAAAAAAATAGATCATAATAGACTTACCAGACTCGAACCCTATATAGCACACCGCGCACGAGACATTTGACGCTTTAATAAAGCTCTCTATATGCTTTATATGGCTGGTTATGTATATACAACATATTCCAGGGCGGTTGTTTTAAGTAAGTCAGGAAATCAATTTAAGTAAAGATTTACTTTTTATGGCATATATCTGGTGTAAAACTATTCACAATGTAAAATGGCTGCAGAATCCGCATCGAATAAGAGATGCTAATATAACTTGTTGACACATTGATAAGATGTTGGTTAGTATTCAACGCCTAAATTATTACATATTTGGGCCGTGCTCTGTGAAAAGGGGGTTTAATGAATGTGCGTAAAGTGTCGTCCCAGATTGGCCTGTGTAGTCCGCACAGGCTAATCAGGGACGACACTTTCCGGTTCTATGATATTGTTCGTTTCAACAAAGTCCCTTCTAAGCGAAATTCCAGTTTAGGCGGAAAGTATCGTCCCTGGTTAGCCTGTGCGGACTGCACAGGCTAATCTGGGACGACACTTTTCGCATATGCATTAAATCCCTTTTTCGCAGAGCGGACTGCACATGCTAATCTTTGACGACACTTTACGCACATGCATTAAACCCCCTATTCACATATATAAAATGCATATGCATTTATAAATTGCCTTTCATCTTTCATTTAAGGTACTCGTTTCATGTGACGCGTTTATCTTTTTGTCGAGTTTATATAAAACTAATAAGCAGTGTGTCGTGATTAATTTATGTAATAATGATTCAAAACGGATTACAAAAATCCCTCAATTTATCTTGTTGACGGGTAAATCAAACGCTATCTATTCAGCGGTTGATCCATGTATCAATAATTTGGCCCCCACGATAGTGCACCTACAGGGTCATTAATATCGTATCCAATTGTTTTAGATATATAGGATCTGGCACGAGTTGTCATATCATACCATATTTTTTTAAACGAGTCCAGGAATTGTGTTAGTAAGCGAGCCTTTGGCGAAAGGCTCGCTTACTAACGAATTTCCTGGACGAATTTAATACAATATGGTATGAAATGACATCGAGTGTCAGACCTTTTTTATCACATGCTTTTGACTGAGCAATTAAATAAATATTTACGCAAACATAATGATAAATCCCGAACGTTGTTTACATTTCGTGACGTCATTTGACGTTGCAACGTCATTTCAGCAAAATAAAAAAATGCGATTGGTCAAGCGAACAAAAATAAGCCAATGAAAACGCTTAAAAAGTATATTACACATGTGTAAAATAAACATATTTGTAATGGTTTTATTTTATGCTTTCCGGTGGTTAATAGAGAAATATCAGTGAATTAAAACTGATAAGTTCACTGTTTCAAACAGTGAAAATTAACAGTGAAAATTATCGAGAATGTTCACTGTTAACTGTGAAATGACGTTATTTTTTGACGAAATGACTTCATTATCCCAGCGAAATTCTGTAATTTAACCCTTTAACAATGTATATAAAGTGTGAAAAAAACATAAAGGAAGAAGAAAATTTGTAGAATTCTGTGGAATATCGATTTTAATTCACTCGTGATCATAGAAAAAATATATTTTCACGAGTGGTGCAGCCACGAGTGAAAATATTATTTTCTATGATCACTCGTGAATTAAAATCGATAATCCACCGAATTCAACAAATATCCTCTATATATTATATGAGAAACACTGATATTTCTCTATAAACCACCGGAAAGCGTAACATAAAACCATTACGAATATTGTTATCTTACACATTCAATCATTAGAGCAGCTCAATTGCAATGTTCTTACATTAGACGAAATGAATGACTGATTTAATATCGGCTAAAGTTATAATTGTTTACACGATTTTAAAAACCAGTATCATCTTATACCAATTTATCGATAAGATTAGAGAACATAAGTTGGGCGCACATTATGCATTTAAATATAAATTTAGCTTGCCAGTTTCCACTGTGTATGCAAACGAAAAGTGATATGTATCATTATCTTAACTCAAAGCCACGATGTACGTGCATAATCCACTCACCAAGACTTAAAGAAGGTACTTAACATATAAAGATAGTGTCAATGTTTTGTACTTATCACCATCTTACTGGAGAATAAAACCATGAAACTCGTGTGAAAAAAATTCTTTGCGTGATCTCATTACTTGTTATAGAAGCTTATACAACGTTTATCATTTTCAAGTATAATACATTTTAGGAAAAACTGACATCACAATAGCATTGAATTAACAATAAGTAATACAATTGTTTCTTATTTCTAGTAAAACATAATTTCATGCCCGTAACACACGAACAATATTTTGAAGATCCATTATTTCTGTTTATATAAGGGTACTGGATTGTACGACAAAATACGAATAGTACTGAAATTGTTGTAAGGTATATGGTCAGCAAGTTATTTGATGAATATTATCTCTACAAATTCTAACACGATATTACTGCAATTTCGAACATATATATATATGAAGCTTCAATAAATGTAATTTAATGCGTTAGCGTACACAATTTTTATATTTGGGATAGTCTTTTTTAAATAATGATAATAACACGAACATCAAATAAGCGTTGAAGAAAAGATACATACAATTGATTATTTGATCTAGTGGGATGGATACTTTTACACACACGGAATGATATTATAATATTAACATTAGTTATAAGGGACATTTTGTTTCTTTGAATATAATGTTAACACTCTCTTTTTTATCTTTGATTTACAGTGTTATTTGTCATTCTGCAAGTCTTTAATGTGAACAAGTCGCTTTAACTCAATTATTTATTACGAATTGAATACCTAATACCGAATCATCCCACCAAGCGAGATATTGACAGAACTATATAGTACAGCTCACGCAAAACCAACAAAGTCCGCGGCTACGCCGCGGACAGATTCTTCTGTTAACGTATTTTCGCCGCGTATTTACTCGGCACGATGCCGAGGCACTCGGCGAAATTTCGCGGAGTGACGCCGCGTCTGTTTTTTCCTCGGCATCGATTCGCGGAGTAACGTCGCGTAGATGCGGCGATTCGCCGAGTATAACTATTTACAAATATTGATTGTATACTAATCTATAACACATGTTATCGAAATATAGAAACATACACAGAAAATACGCTGTGCGATTGGTAACATTTCTCTATATCTGCATACATTTAATTAAATTATCAATCGGACGTCATCTGTCAAAACAATTTAGTGTATGTCGATAACTAGATCTATATTGAGTTAAAGTTAACACAGTTAAATCCCGTAGATTATTTCGGAAACGAGACTTGCTTTAAACGTCTGTCATGTCGCCAAAATTGTTGCTCAATAATTTAAAGAAAATAAATGTAGTATTAGATACACATTTTACAACATGTACATGATTCTAGGCTTGTTATTCTTTAGCAAGGCAACCAAAATTCTAAAGATGGCTGCCAGTGCAGCAACCATCTGCGAAAAAAGAGAGACATATTGTTGTTGCTTTGTCTAAGTTATCTCTATAACATTAATATGAGGATAAACAGTGCACCCACATCTCAACCTGTGCTTTGCGACACACTCTTCATAAATTTGAATGGGTTGTGTGCATTTCAAACTTGCGGTATAAAAAGCTATAACATAATTTTGAAAACTAAGATTATGCAATAGCGAACAACTTCAGTGCCTTCAGCGATTTGATATAATGTTTTATTTGACCGTACGATTATTAAACCTTTAACATAACATATTTTTATAAATCTTAAACTTGTAAAAATTCCAAAGTATGTATGTTATGTTCAAATACCCGTTATAAAATAAAAATGGAGCTTGCACTCTGGTATATATTGTTGGGACGCATTGGCCATGGCATGTATTACTAGTATGTATTTGTCTATTGTTGAAGATCGTGTACCTTAAACATGATGAACGGGAGGGCTTGTGCGCTTGATATTTCGTTTATGTTAATACACCCAATATTTATAAGACCCATGGCGAACGCCTCATAAGTTTAAATTGTACTTGTGAAATCTGATACGGCTTTGGAAAATCCCGGTCTGTTGCAATCGATACCCCTGCAAAGCTTGTTTTTGTATATAATAAAATAGGTTTGCAAGTACGTCCTTTTATTTTGGGCTTGCTTCTTAAGATTTTGTGAAATGGGAAGAACATATTTGCAATGCCAATTATTTTCAATGAATAACTTAAGTCGGGCAGACATAGCTGATATCTTATTAACTACTTTTATGTATAAAACGTCCGTGTGTAACGCAAATGCTTGATATATATTTGTTATTCAAATTTTCGGAACTGGACATACCGATCGTTAAACTGATACTAGATTTGCACACTCTTAAATAAAGAAAAGAAAATTCCCCTACAAGCTGGCCATTATTTACGTTATTGATAATACACTTAAAGTTTTTAGATGTGTATTTATATTCTTTTCCTACGAGACATGGTTTACTGGGATATACACGTAATAGGATGAGTTATTTTATTAAGTGCGATCAGTTATCATTTTCTGTTTGAAACAAGCATCATAAAATCGATTAATTGTATAATAGAAACACATAACATATTTTTATTATATATATTTATAGTTTTGAATTCATGTTGCATTTTATTATGTTTGTTTTTTTAATAAAAAAGTGTATATCCTATGTACTGCAAATGACATTAAGTCTCGTCTTATTATCTACCATGTTGCACTTTATATAATCGTCTTTTCCATAAACTCATTATAAGTATTATGGATATGTGAATAATAAAGCACAAAAATATAGTACCACATATAAATGGGGGACACACCTTCATATATTGGCAATACACCTTATTCGTTTTCTTATTTCATTCAAAAGTGTAAGCTCCCTTTAACAGGCCTACTTGTATTCCCGCATCATATTACAAGCTTAATGTTAACAGCACACAGCGGTAACATGTTACGAAACTGAAACTAAATTGCATGTTAAAACCCTCTTAAAAATGCAATAATTTATGTCAAGGCCTCAATTTCATTGTGGAAAAGTATACCGTACTTAAGCATGGCTTACGTGCATGTTAGCGCTGAAAACATGACAGTGCGCCGTTAGTTTTCAAACAAACATTTGAATACGTATTGTATCTTTGCAATCTGATACAATGCCCGGGAATGGCGGTCTGATAAAATCAATATCCCAGCCAAGCCTGCTCTACATTAATATATTTTGCATACCATCAGGCTGAATATAGTTTCTTAATTGTCCATGACAACAGGAAGATAAGTATCGAATGTGTAGAATTTCCAACGACTAACCAAGAGAGTATTAACACTTAAGAACAATTAAACAGGTGCATGCCATGGTGGTCTGATGTGTCATTATACAAGGATATTTAATACGTGTTTCTTCCGATCATATTATTTTCCTGCCATTGTAAATGTTTTGCAATATGCATTGTATTATACATCAAGCCTTTTCAGACAACTATTTATATGATCAAGAATAAGGAACATTCATGAACAACACGCTTTACATTGTAGTTAAGATCTTTAATCCTGTTACGTGCAAACGCCTATGCGCCATAGTGTGGTTTTCAGTAGTTATGTGAATCACATTATATTACATGTTAACTTGTATAAACAGCCATTGTATTTAAGTAGGTCATGGTTGAATTGATTGCTGAATATTTGCTTGGAGAGGCTTCTTAAGTTACAGGCGCGATTATGTAAATTGATTATTTAAGTCTAAAATAGTGTTCAGGTGATCATTTTCGTCGTAATTTTAAAGCTTTTTGGTAATGCGATCATTTTAAGTGTGGCAGTTAGAGCAGGTATAAATACCAAATATTTCAATGCATATTTTGCCAAAAATCATGATAAAGGTTTACCACTGAAAACTTCACGTATAATTGCCTTCGATACGTATATGTAAGGCAAACGTATAATGGTGTTACGATTACAACCTTTTGGAAGGAACACGCAAGGAATTTTGTAAGAATAATGTAATGACAGTGTTCTTATTTTCTTAACGTAATGTTCAACACATGAATTTGCGGGGTACAGAATTCGCGCTATTTCGATTGCCAATGTGCTTCTGCGGTCTTTATCTTTAATAGCCAGTCCATGTGAAGAAAAGCTACTTATTTTTAATCAGAACACTCGTTTAACCCTTTCCCTATCAGCAAAGTGGAAATGGCTATGTGCAAACAGCATAAAACCAGAACAGCCTGCGAGTAACTCGCAGTCTGTTCAGGTTTAATGCTGTTTGCTGCTCATCAGTATCTAATGTTTGTAGATGAAGGCTTAAGAACTTGAATCGAGTAAGAAAGGTCTTAAATTAAATATAACTTTCCAAGGGACTTCAAATGCGTGAAAATACGTATCTAAGTGGTAAAGGGTTAAATTGAAGCCTATTATGCTTGTTCGATGTACATGTATACAAGTCAGTTCTAATGTTTAGCGGTCCACTTCTACATCTATGTTCAAATGCGGTCGTGATATTGAACATAATCAGCATCATCATCATCATCATCAGCAGCAGCAGCATCGGCGGCGGTGGCGGGGCGGCGGCGGCGTCGTGGTCGTCGTTGTCATTTTCATCACCATCATCATCATCATTTGCATATGATACTTCACGTGTCTGAGATATATGTGGTTCTATTAGCTGAAATACAATAATATTCTGTGAACAGCAGTATTTGGCATACGTACGTGTTTTTTATGCCCCCCGAAGAGTGGCATGAAGTTTTTGAACTGTCCGTCAAGCCGTCCGTCTGTCTGTCTGTCTGTCCGTCAGTCCGTCCGTCCGTCCGAACACTTTATCATTGGTCATAACTTTTGCAATATTGAAGATAGAAACTTGATATTTGGCATGCATGTGTATCTAATGGAGCTGCACATTTTGTGTGGTCAAAGGTCCAGGTCATCCTTCAAGGTCAAAGATCAAGTATATGGCTTCAAAGCGGCGCAGAAGGGGGCATTGTGTTTTTGACAAACACCTCTCTTGTTAGTTGTTCGCTTGCGAACAATTAAGATTAAGAGCTAGTTTTGCAAGTCGGTCTGCTCTTAACTACCCTAAGAACGATGACCACCGCATCTGCTTGTGCACACTGATTAGCCTGTTTATGCTTCACCACTGGTACACTGCAGACAGTGAGTGTGTGTATGTAATCAATAGTGTTTAACAGCCTGTGCGACGACATTGGCCAGTTTGTCATTGAAATCTGTACATATTGGCTGCGTTCAGGGAAAACGGGGCCTTATGTATGTCCAATAAGTGGTGTCCTGTGCACACTGATTAGCCAGTGCAGTTCGCACAAGCTAATCAAGGACGACACTTTCTGATTCTATGGTGTTTTTCGTTTAAAGACAGTCTCTGGTACTGGGTTGACAATTTATGCATATGCATTAAGCCCTGTTTTCCCAAGAAGCTGCAGTCAGTATACAATACACTAATTGTTTCAGTAATGAAGGAACTGAAACAGCGTAACGGTAACGATACAGTGTGTTTAAATTATATTTTATTTAGAGGAATTGTCCGAACGTAGTTAATCTACATTTAATAAACATCATGATTTCGGAACTTGTAATCAGTTTCTATCCCAGGTAAATTATAGTTTATAAGATTGTTCGCCGAGTGACTCAGCGTCATATCACCAACAATTTCCTCGGCATCATGCCGAGGCGTGCCGCGGCGTGTCTCGGCGAACAGACACGGCGACTCGGCGACCAGATGGTCGATGCCGAGTCGACTCCGCGAACAATTGATGTCGTCAAACTCCGCGGATCGCGGAATTTGTTGGTTTTGCGTGAGATAGTTAGATCATTCGATGGTCGTGTTCGCTAGGAATGATGATTTAGAGAATTTTAATGAGGAATTTAATGTTAGCAAGGTAGCACTATTTATAGTTATAAAACATAACCTGTTTGTGATGAAATGAATATTTTCAAATACAAACAATGTTAAATCATAATGTATCTAAAACGTTTTTTTTAAATTACTAGAAAAATCAGATAAAGAAACTATTGTCTCTTCTGATGTTTTGATGTTAAAAGTCGTTAAATATTCAATTATTTAGTTTATAGGAGTGTCGAGACATGTCTGTTATATTTTTGTACGTTTCGCCTATTGAAATATCTAGGATGACTTATTGCTGTACTTACTTACAGAAAGTGTTTAACGAGATATAAGTGTTTATAAATATGACGGAATTATTTAATAACATATAACTGATGTTTTATCCCATATTGTTTGTTGTGCATGTGTTCATTAAAATATTTTATTTTCAACGTATATTTACATACAAAAATAAGACAAAGGGCAAAATGTGTCAGTTGTTGCATTTAATCTTTAAAAACGAAACACAGCCGATGTAATTTCAAAAGTACAAGTAAAAACTAGCATTTAAGGCAATTATTAACATTCAAGAATGTGAACACGAACAACAACATAAATGAAATAACCTGGTTTTCACATACACGTCTGACTTATTTATTTTCAAATATATTTAATATAGCAAATACACACCACTTAATTGCTGTCGTATATTTTCAGATGAAGACTATGTTCTTAAGATTCCTACTGTGTACCATTTTGCCAATTTTCGTGATACCAAAGGACCCAGGACAAATATTTTATGGAGGCGCTATCAGCTATTATCTCACGAAGTTATCCACAGGAAATGTGTCTGTGAGGAACGTTTATTATCATAATTTATAAATAATATTGTTATGTTTTATAGTATTTCTTGCATTATTAACATTAGTCATAGCAAAATAAAATGGTTTGTGCATTTCATATGGTTTTATTTGTAATTACATAGGATACACGCTTATTCCCTTAAATTAAAGAACAATAAGCGTTGAACACAACACATTTCAATCACAAACAAAGTCCTTGACTAAAATTAATCTTATTTATTTTATATATTTTTTAAAGTATGCTCTATATCTGTCGTATCAGCGTTTTATTGTGTGTCAGTCAAACCAACTCTATAGTCAATGTGTTCACGCTCAGGGTAGTTTTTAATTGTTGTTAATTACTCGATAAGGGCACAACAAAATAATAAATCGTCGGACTTTACAATCGTAAAATAAAACAAACTTAAATATAGTTTATATATATGTTTCATTACGGCAACAGTATCCATTTTAGACCGAAATCGATTTTTAACTCCTAATTGCTATTTTTGTGTGAAGGTTTGTTAAATGGTTTCTGGTAAACATGGCTGCATTTCGTCGGCTATTTAATAAACCTACAATCATATCAGATTCTTTATAAGTACCAAGTTTTATGGAATTGGCCGAATATACTTGCTAAAAAATATAAAAGCCTCAACTTTTTAAAGCTGACAGAATCTTTGTTTGTCTTGCTGCACTTACAATGAAACTTCACATATTTTTAAACAAAAAATGTTATTATTAATTAACACAAAATGGGTAAGATTATTGTATTAGGGGTCATACTTTGAAATATATATAAAGCTTTGAATACGTTTTGCAGAAATAATGAAAATGTGTGTGTGTATATATATATATATATATATATATATATATATATATATATATATATATATATATATATATATATATATATATATATATATATATATATATATATATATATATATATAATGTATAGTTTTATTCTGCAACAAATTATATTCAAAATTGAATCCATTTGTTTACGCTTGCTTGCTCTATTTTTTGGCCAAAATAAATATAACACTCCATAAATTCTTGCGCCCACATGCAAATCATTAACTTTAATGTAACATTACCATATTACGATAAGATAAAACGTCAACAAAGTGTACGTTCATTAACAAGATAATAATAAGTCTTACAAGCACTATAATTGACTTTAGCATGTATCTTAATCACAGCGTACATTACATGTATGTACCTTAATCATGAGCGCTATGTTCATTCGCATATATATGTACAAATAGAGATATCTTTCAGGCTACAGTTGAGCTTGTCACTGGTTGGCAGTTAGGTAAAGGCCCATGTGGCCCAAACTGTTCCAAAGCAAGTATCGGTAAATCAACGTTACCATATCGTACACTCGTTGAAAGAGATAATGACGAATACTTCGGGAATATTACAACGGATTACAAGCTACAGACCGAAATGGCAAAGCAAGAAATTCGTCTAATGAACTCAATTGTAAAAGCTAACATGACCGAGACTGTAATTGCTGTAAGTGAGGACGCTCAATGGGAGCAAGAACTCATGACATTTTCGTTTGAGTTGCTTCGAAACACAACCCACGAAGATGTGAAGTAAGTGTTTTATTAAGATTGCCATACTGCCACGTAAACAAATTCAGTCAAAAATAAGACAAGTGGTCTTTAACAAAATGTGTAATTATACGTTTAAATCTGTCTTCTGACACATATAATTTGAGTTGATGACGCAATGTTTGTGTTTTGCGAATAAGATCGGAATTTTTCATAAGCAACACGGTAAACTGTAAAGTTTTGTTTCATAAACGCAGCTATTCATAAACGTATTGTTTTAACAAAATAAGTACTGATCCGGTTATTGCAAATATAATTAGCATTTATTTGTTTAGTTTCGACGGCAAATTCTGGCGACATTTGACCTTTAGCAATTCACCATCTGCTTGGCATCTACAAACAACAATTCAACCCGGAATACGGAACGACACGGGTGAACAAAACCACTGCCCAGTGGTCCTCACAAGACCATTCTACAGGTACTCCACAATAGTACAAATAATTGAAACTCCATCTGCTGGAGCTGTATTGCATTCTTATCATTTATATAATGTGAATCCCTATAGTCATAAACAACTTGTAACGTTACGCCGTTATATATTTTTAGATGAATACATTGTTTTTTTTTTGTTATTTTGCTTTTTCTGAACATGCTGAAAATAGAATAATACAGTACATGTATAACAACGCCACGTAAATCTGTACCAAAATCCTTCAAAGGGATTTTTCACGTTTTGGTAGATTGACAAAATTAAACAAATAATTGCAGATTCGTACATTATCGCTGTAGTTATTACATTTGTGAGAAACACTAATACTGAACATTTATCATGTTCTAAAATATTCATTTATGCATCATTTGACGATTTAAAAAACTGAAAATTATAAAGCGTTGCAACTCGAAATGATTGAATATTTTTGAGAGTTCTGTTGTTGTCGTTATAATTTATGATACTACAAGAATTGCTTATAATATATATATTATACATCACTTATTGTATGAGTACGGATGGCCGAGTGGTCTCTATGCGATATACTTTTACTCCAGGGGTCAGTGGTTCGAGCCCAGCTTAGGGTTACTTTTTTTCTTTCTTTAATTTTATTCTAGTTTTGTTTATTAATGAAGATTTTTATATCGAGTGTTTGCATTTTTCAATTTAATGACAAACTTCAATACATGCAGAAATCTGTGAAAAGTCCCTTTAATTCCCAGGGCTAATGGGCGACGCTAGGCAACGTTAAATGTTTCATTGACGTTTCATGTCGTAAGACAAATACTACTTAATCGAGAAAACGACACTTGTCGAAATAAAGTCGCATATGTGGCGCTAAGTGTTACAATCAATAATTGCTCTAACGTTATTTGTTTCAAAATAAACAGTAAATAGAGCTCTTTTTAAATGACTATTTTATACTGTATGAAATTCGCGATAACTTGGGCTGGACCAATTTCAGTCCAGATACACAACTGTTATGTGGTTAAATTCTCTTCCTCGGCGACTTTTGGTTCCGCGAACAGAAATCATGAAAATCATTTACTTGATATGTAGAGTCTGAATAAAATTAACATACATTCAAATCTTATTTTGCAACATATAATGGTTGTAGAATATGCTTGTTGCGACGGTAAGCTTTGCATATACCGTAATATAGTTTTTCGACCGACAATAAGATTGCGTCGTTTGATGTCAAGTGCAACATTTTACGTTCAACATCGCTTGAATATTAAATGTCAAGTCTATTATATATTACCTCCTTATACTAGAGTTCTAACATATTCATTTAACGCGCTTCATTGTATTCGTAGATTATAACGAGAGCGCCGACGGCGTTGAAAGCCTATTGGCAATACACAGAGAAGTTTCTGGTGAAGTAAATGGTTAAGGAACAGTTGACTAATTGCAATTCTAAAAGTCCATAAAAAAGAAACATTTTCCTTTTACAATAAGTAAAAATAAATGTAACAAGAAGTGGTGAAATATTGCAAACCATCCTATATAAGTCAGAAAATCATAAACATGTATCAAGGGAGCTTGGTATATTGCGAAATAAATGCCCTGATGTTAATGTTATTTCTGATTGAAAAGACGTTTATTTATGCTCTTGTTTAAATTAACGGTATCATCAAATCATGACAATTTACGAGACTGAAAGACTTTTCATTCGGAAGCTAAGGTCAAAAGTATAGTTTTTCTTGTTAGCTCCACTGGCCAGAGGCCAGCGGGGCTTATGTCATGGTCCTGTGTCCGTCGTGCGTGCGTCCGTGCGTTCGTCCGTGCGTGCGTCCGTGCGTGCGTTAACTTTTCCTTAAAACATCTTTTTCTCCTAAACTACTAGTCCAATTCTGATGAAATTTCACAGGAATGTTCCAGAGGTGAACCTCTTAAAAATTTGTTCAAATTATTCCCCTGGGGTCAAATTTGACTCTGCCCCAGGGGTCAAAATAATGAAAATTTGCTTATATAAGGCCTATTTTGTGAAAACTTTCAAAATCTTCTAGTTCATAATCATTGGGCCTAGGGCTATCAAATTTGGTATGTAGAGACATCTAATAATCCTCTACGAAATTTCTTCAAATTATGCCCCTGGGGTCAAATTTAACCCTGCCCCGGGGGTCACAAAATTGAACATATGCTTATATAAGGCCTATTTTGTGAAAACTTTAAAAAACTTCTCGTCCCTAACCATTGGGCCTAGGTCTATCAAATTTGGTATGAAGAGACATCTTATAGTCCTCTACCAAATTTCTTCAAATTATGCCCCTGGGGTCAAATTTGACCCTACCCCGGGGGTCACAAAATTGAACATATGCTTATATAAGGCCTATTTTGTGAAAACTTTCAAAATCATCTCGTCCATAACCATTGGGCCTAGGTCTATCATATTTGATATGTAGAGACATCTAATAATCCTCTACCAAATTTCTTCAAATTATGCCCCTGCGGTGAAGTTTGACCCTGCCCCGGTGGTCACGAAATCGAACATATGCTTATATAAGGCCTATTTTGTGAAAACTTTCAAAATCTTCTTGTCCATAACAATTGGGCCTAGGGCTATCAAATTTGGTATGTAGAAACATCTAATAGTCCTCGACCAAATTTCTTCAAATTATGCCCTGGGGTCAAATTTGACCCTGCCCCGGGGGTCACAAAATCGAACATATGCTTATATAAGGCCTTTTTTTTTTAAACTTTCAAAATCTACTCGTCCATAACTATTGGGCCTAGGGCTAATAAATTTAGTATATAGAGACATCTTATAGTCCTCTACCAAATTTCTTCAAATTATGCCCCTGGGGTCAAATTTGACCCTGCCCCGGGGTCACAAAATTGAACATATGCTTATATAGGGTCTATTTTGTGAAAACTTTCAAATCTTTCTTTCCATAACCATTGGGCGTAGGGATACCAAATGTGGTATGTAGTGACATCTTATAGTCCTCTACCAAGTTTTTTCAAATTATGCCCCTGGGGTCAAGTTTGACCCTGCCCCGAGGGTCAAAAAATTGAACACATGCTTTTATAAGGCCTATTTTGTGAAAACTTTTTAAATATTATTGTCCATAACTGTATGGCATAGAGCTACCAAATTTGGTATGTAGTGACATGTAAAAGTTCTCTTCTGAGTTTGTTCAAATTATGCCCCTGGGGTTAAATTTGAAAATAGCATGGGGGTCACAAATTTGAATATATGCTTATAAAGGTCTTATTTTTTTGAAAACTTTCAAAATCTTCTTGTCCATAAACATTGGGGGTAGGGCTACCAAATTTGGTATGTAGTGACATCTTATAGTCCTCTACCAAGTTTGTTCAAATTATGCCCCTGGGGTCAAGTTTGACTCTGCCCCGGGGGTCACAAAATTGAACATATGCTTATATAAGGCCTATTGTGGGAAAACTTTCAAAAATCTTCTTGTCCATAACCGTATGGCATAGGGCTTCCAAATTTGGTATGTATGGACATGTAAAAGTTCTCTTCTAAATTTGTTCAAATTATGCCCCTGGGGTCAAATTTGAAACAGCCCGGGGGGTAACAAAATTGAATATATATTATAATGGGCTTATTTTGTGAAAACTTTAAAAACGTCTTTTCCATAACCATTGGGCCTAGGGCTACCAAATTTGGTATGTAGTGGCATCTTATAGTTCTCTACCAAGTTTGTTCAACGTATGCCGCTGGGGTCAAAATTGACCCTGCCCCGAGGGTCACAAAATTGAACATACGCTTATATAAGGCCTTTTTTGTGAAAACTTTAAAAATCTTCTTGTCCATAAACATTGGGCCTAAGGCTACCAAATTTGGTCTGTAGTGAAATCTTATAGTTCTCTATCAAGTTTGTTCAAATTATGCCCTGGGGTCAAATTTGACCCTGCCCCGGATGATCACAAAATTGAACATATGCTTATATAAGGCCTATTTTGTGAAAACTTCAAAAATCTTTCTGCCCATAACCATCCAGCCGAGGGCTTTCAAATTTGGTATGTAGTGACATCTTATAGTCCTCTACCAAATTTGTTCAAATTTTATCCCTGGGGTCAAATTTGAACCTGCCCCGGAGGTCACAATATTGAACATATGCTTATATATTGCCTATTTTGTGAAAACTTAAAAATATTTCTTGTACATAACCATTAGGCCTAGGGCTACACAATTTGGTATGCAGTGAAATTGTATAGTCCTCCACTTAGTTTGTTCAAATTATGCCCCAGGAGTCAAATTTGACCCTGCCCTGGGGGCCACAAAATCGGTTATATGCTTATATATTGCCTATTTTGTGAAAACTTAACAAATTATTTTGTCCTTAACCATAAGGTAAAGGGCTACCAAATTTGGTATGTAGTGACATCTAACAGTTCTCTACCAACTTGGTTCAAACTATGCCCCTGTGGTCAAATTTGACCCTGCCCGGGGGTCACAAAACTGAACATACGCTTATATGGGGCCTATTTTGTGAAAACTTTAAAAATCTTCTTGTCCATAACCAATGGGCCTAGGGCTACCAAATTTGTTATGTAGTGACATCTAATAAATCTCTACCAAATTTGTTCAAATAATGCCTCTGGGGTCAACTTTGACCTGCCCTGGGGGGTCACAAAATTGAATAAACGCTTATAAAGCGCCTATTTTGTGAAATCTTTAAAAAAAATCTTCTTGTTGAAAACCATTCAGACTATGGCTACCAAATTTGGTATGCAGTAACATCTTATAGTCCTCTACCAAGTTTGTTCAAGTTATGCCCTTTTGGTCAAATTTGACCCTGACCCGCGGGTCACAAAATTGAACATTATATACGCTTATATCTTGCTTATTTTGTGAAAACTTTTAAAATATTCTTGTCCTTAACTTTAGGACCTAGGGCTACCATATTTTGTATGTACATGTAGTGAGATATAGTAGTCCTCTACAAAGTTTGCTCAAATTATGCCCCTGGGGTTAAATTTGACCAAGCCCAGGGGGTCACAAAAGTGTACATGTGCTTAAATAGGGCCTATATTTAAGTATTTGCACATGCAGAGAATATTTGAATAAATAACCTTTTTTCAGCAGAAGAGCGTTACAGGGCCATCATGGCCCTCTTGTTTTATTTGTTACTATCCATTATACTGTTACGATCGCGTCATTTTCATTTAAGCAGATGAGAACAATTATAATGTGTAGTTGTCGTGTTTGTTGTTATATTTACCGACTTCGTTACATACGCAAAATAGTATATGCAAGGTGTATGTTGGAGCACACATTCTGAAGTATGTAATCCTTGCTCAAATTTTTCAAATAATTTCAAATAATACGCAACATGATTTGCAGATAAATAAAAAAACACAATGTTGTTTGACCCCCTCTCTTGCCGCCCAAAATCGCAGGGTAAATGTTTTCCGACACAAAGGTTATCGATATATTATCCCTAAAAAACTCGACAGTCTCCTGTAAAAAACAAGACAATTAGTTATCCGTAAAACTTTTTTAAAGTAACGTACACCATTAATAAACACATTCAAAAAGTATGTCATCCCAAAAATCAAATGCGTCGAGATTCACGTTTTAAAAACACATAACTGATTATGCAAACAGTTAAAAAAAAGTTAGGAACATGTTTATTGTATTTATTTGTATGATTTGTATGACGTTATAAATATGTAATAAAGATAAAATTAAATGTTAATTATCTTATCTATCTCGTCTGCCAACATCCAATTAATTCTCGGTATTTTTACCGCGCGTTCACACTCAACCGACGAGACGTCTTTTCAATTTGCGGTTTTAAGTCCAGTGGCTAAAGCAAATAGATCAAAAACGTTTCTGAATTAGCTAAAAGGATGACTACAGTAACCGGTCAAACAAATTTAAGCTGCAGCATTGCAGATATTGTCGATGTGTTAAATTATTTGTCCAAAAATAGAAGCCAAGTATTTCATTTATACAGTTGTTGTTATTTAATAATATTCTAGTTAGTTGATGTTAATCATGTGTAAAGTAATCCTATTGCACGATTTATTATTTCAAGCATTTATATCTCAAAATTTAAAAACGAAACGAGAAATATCAAACGTTTTTGACATTGTAATGGTTTAATTATAGCGTATAGATATTGTGTATGGCATAAAAAAATGAAAATATCCTTAGTGAAACATATGTCGAACGTAGGCATTTTTGAAACAATGTTAATTCCGGAATACTGTTAGATCATGATGGAGATATATCATGATATAAGATATAAAACGCGACATACTATAGACAAAATTCACACATAAAACATAACTTACGATTTATTTCTGATTTTAGAATTTTACTGAATCAGACGACTAAAATAGATCTTCCAGCGATTGATGATGATGGTGATTTCGTGAAATGCAAGGGCTCACAATATATAGAAATTGGAGAATTAGATCAAGCCAATGGAACGAATGTTTCGGAGGTAATTGACTTTATGTAGCGCTGTGTACGAGCATTTGATTTGTTGCTCTAAACATATGTTAAACTTGTTCTGATTGTTTCTACAAGTGCTGCTTCTCAACGTTAGTGTTTGATTTTGCGCTGTGCAAATACACTACGTTCATGATAGTCACAAACGTTGTTCATATAAGTAAAATGACAATTTATTAATAATAGACGTTGTTAATCTCTCTCTCTCTCTCTCTCTCTCTTTCTCTCTCTCTCTCTCTCTCTCTCTCTCTCTCTCTCTCTCTCTCTCTCTCTCTCTCTCTCTCTCTCTCTCTCTCTCTCTCTCTCTCTCTCTCTCTCTCTCTCAAATAAATGTGTATATTGCAGGAATGCTCCATTGCCATTAATGCATTCGAATCCAATGGGTACAAAAACGATACATGGATAGCTGTTGCAATTAATGTCAAGGACTACCCGAAAACAGCTATTTTATTTGGAGATCAAATGCAGTCATCCAAATTTTCAATGTGTACAACTGCAGCTCAAGTTTGTATATGCGTATTTTTCCACAACTTGATTATGTGTTATATTCTAAGTCAAGACAAATATGCCCCTTAGAATGTACATAATTTAAAGGCAACGTTTTCCATAAACATTCTTTTCTAATGTCATCACGCACAGCTTTCAAAACGATTCACATACGGAGGTATTTAAAACGGATGCTTTAAAGGAACCCCCCCATGGCAATAATACTGTTTAAAATGGCAAACTTGATCTTATATGGAAAACATTTTACATAGTTATTGATTAAATTATATCATGTTCTGAAGGAAAAAAGGTGGGTCACGAATAATGAAATGTTGCATACTCACTTTTTATTTCCATATCTTTACAAGGATTTCATAATATATAATCGGTTAAACAAGCCTAATTATAATGTCGTGCAAGTGGTATTACAAATACTCAGTTGTTTTTTCTTGAATTTTTATTCTATCAAGATGTATTGATATACAAAAGGTAATTATTTTTAATATTGACTTATTTACGCGCGAATTTTGCATTATGATACATTTTTTGTGTGGAGGATGCGTAGAAAGAACAATAACTCATAATATCATCGAATTCGTTTACTTACACATACGTATGTGTCGCGATAGGTTTTGCAATGCGGACATAAATTACATGGACACTATGTGCAAGTTATCTCAATTAACAAAATATAAAAACAACATTATTTGTGAATCAGCAATAAATGTGATTGTATATTTGTAATTAATGTCCATAGTCTGTTACATCAAGAGTTTCACAAACGATCACAATAGGTATAACCGAGTATCCGTTGTATAATTTCAGCTTCTTATAAATGTCCTGGATCATTTAGTCACCCCAGTCTTTGTAAGCCCAACGCTAGAGGACAACCATGTCTTTGTCATATATGTCGGTGCCATGTGGGCAACGGACGTTTATGCACAAGCGCCAAACACGTACGTAGTAAATCTGTAAAACCAAATACAAGTAGTGAAATAAAATTATACTTTTACAAAACTCGTGTTCAGACACATGGAACATTCTGCTGATGAAACAAGTTTTGTTGATTCTCTAGAACAATTGACGAGTTCACAGTGACAGGAAGACGTCAGGAAGGTATACATGTATCTTCATTGAGGAACCACAATGAAATAGGCCATCTTGTTAGATCGGTGCAGTTATCTTGGATCCCGGATAACAAATATTCGGAACACATTATCTGTGTTACCGCTGTTGATACTTACGGGTAATTTTATTAGAATGTTGATGTATTTAATGAATTGACAATAAAAACAAACACAATCGGTTCGTTGTTATGTCGCCTCTGCCGGACGGGAGGGGGTCGAGATATAGCGAATGCCCGACCAGCCCGCATGTCATTCCGTCCAATTTTGGTATTCTCACGAGATGTCCGAATTTCCGATAAGATTCATACGAAGTCGTTGAGGATATGTGAGTGCATTAGGCAGACTTGCTACCTTAATATTGAATGTTCAAGATGTTTGAAATAATTGGTTGAGTCCGAACAAATGATTATGGTTTATGTGTTTTGTTTGTTTATTCTGTTTACAGCGTCGAGTCCGGGCAACAACGTTGTTTTATAATCGATCTTAGAAGTAAGTTATGAATAAACAAATGTTATTTATTGCATTTCGAGTGACTAAATACATTTGCAAAATATATTCATAATACATGGAAATATGTTTTATTTCATCGTGTTTATGAATGTTCATATACTTGTTCACCTGTTCATATTAGTATCTTTATAACAAACGCATTTGATCTTGATTATATACTTGACAATTAGAAAACCCTATTGAATAACATTTCGTTCAGATATTGTTTTTATTTAAGCACAAGTATTCAACTACACCTTAACACCAAGACAGGTAAGCGAATTAAAAAAAGTTGTTGAATATATTAATGCAGACTCAATCTCAAGTTAATTCATACACATTTCTCTCTCTAAATTATAAAGTAACTTATTGTAATGACTTTAAAGCAAATTAACACTTCCCAATCGCTATCCTTCTTTTGTAGGATAAGCCATATTTTTTGGACGTACCTTCAACAGAAGATTTGATAAAATGTCCGGCGGAAGCAACATGCATTATTCCAATTTTTGTGAAATCAATCAGGTACTATTTGTGTTTGGTGTTATATATAATTGTATTATCTTATAGTTATAAATACACAAGCAATAACATTAAACGGCTCGTCAGAATTCCAAAAGCAATTAAAAGTACCTTTCCAATTTGTGACGTTGTTTTAAAGTACATGATTAAATGCCATAGCATAATAGATTTAAAAGATTTGCAACTTAAAGGAATAATAGAAATTCGAAAAGAGAAAAAAATAACTAGATAGGTCAGTCTTAACGAAACTCGAACTTATGTTTTGTGAAGCTGAAACCGTAGTCCTAAGGACTGTTGGATCGAATAGGCAGTGTTTACATTAAAGCGATCAACGAAAACAACATACACTCTCCAAAGTGATCATGTTTATATTATTGGCGCAGTACGATTTAATCTATTTCAAAGGATGGTTACTCATAAACTGAACATAAAATAACGTGAATGAATAAAGTATGCTCAGAATGGTGATAAAATGTGTATACTGATTTCGTATCGGTGACATACTAGCTGGACATTTAACATTGCGTTAATCGTTGAATCCTTTTAGAGATTTTAAAACGCTACACGTTTTTTAAATGGTCTTATTTCTTTCCAGAAATGTTACATTCGCCAGTATTGTAGAAAGTTTCATGGACTATGCGGCAATTGGACCAATCCAAAGAGTTCTACGCAACGGAGAATACGTTTATCAATTTGATTTTTCATTTCGACATTCGTTGTATGAAAAAATGCACTTGTGTTTAGAAGCTTCTGATGATACAGGGTAAGCCATTGCACAATTCATTCGTATAATATACAAAGAAAAAACAAGATATTGCATAATGTTTGTTACCTTTAAATTTCATAGCATGTGTGTCTTTGTATTGAAGGCCAAGGTAAAAAAATGGATCAAAATTCACGTGAAGTCATGGACAAATTGAGTTACTTAAACTTCCTTCTAAAATCTCATTGATAACTCTTCACAAATGTGTTTGATGCGTTTTCTTCGCCCCGTTTCGGAGGTCATCTTATAAGAACAAATCAAAGCATAAAACGATTTTGTCTGGCAAGTTACTTATACCCAAACACTTGCTTGATAAATATGCAAAACTCTGTATAAGCAGTCTAACCGGATTCGATTTGATTTACGACATGAATTAAACAACACAAACAAAAACTGAAGATATCGATCTATAAACATTTCTGCTCCACTCTTCTTATTGGTAGGGAACTATATAAACGCAATGCGTCCTCCTTTGCAAATATGTAAATATTTATCTAGAGAATGATATCTAGAGAACGCGTTGAGTCAGGGCCATAAACATTCGAATGTTGGTTGCATGGGACTTAACAATGAACCTTAATGCATTTGAGATAATTAGCTAAACGGCCAATGTCATGGGTAATGTTAATATAAAAGTTGTTTCCCCTTGATATCTAGACAACTCTTTGATCTATGATCATCCTTATTTATATGCTGGTTACTAACATGAAAAGGAAGACTCCTATTGATGTAGATGTCTTAGTTCACATTTGATTTTAACATGTTATGTATAGAACGCTTTAAGATGGGAAAAATATAATTTACAATACAAGGACAATTTAGTTTAAGGATAGATTTAAAAATGGAAAGAACCTCAATTTTAAATTTGAGATCTTGAAATCGAAGGTCAAATTGACAGGGACTTGCAATATTGTATATCATTGCACTTAATGAACACATTGCTGTAAAGAGGGGCAAATAACAAACATCTCTTGTTTGAATTCTTGAAAATTCTATCAACATGTTAGCGACAGACTTTTTGAATTTGTACCTCTACTATTCATCAATTAGTTCGAGATTACAACTCACCCATTTGTAATGCTCTTGTTTAGCTATGCGCGAAACATCTCAAATCCCTGTTATTACTCTATGTTTCAATTGAATTTGCAAATTGGTTTCGGGTATTTGTTCGATGTTATTAGACAAGGTCTATGAACCCGAACTGCAAAGATGTAGAATAATGCCCCATTTTGCACTTTGTTCTTACATTTTGGTCAATGTCTGTAACTACGTCTTATCTTTATTTCTACTACATTTATTACATAAAACAATAAGCACGTGCTATCAAGTACATTTATATGCGTTTAAAAAAATTACATATGTGTGACAGTCTTTATGAAAATTCACTTACCAGTGCATATACATGTACATATGACAAGCTGTTTGGCAGGATTATTTGCCGTTTTATGTTTAAAATCCGGTTAAGGTTTTCGTTAAAGATGAAATTTATGTAAAGATTTAATAAGATGGAGAGAGGTTCATAAATATGTCAATCAAAATAAAATAACTGGATCAAACGGCGAAACGCTAGTTTTGTGGCATAGCCGTGTTTCCTGTCGTATTCTATCTAAATTTATCTTTATAGGCATAATATCTGAAAAAAATGTACATTACAATATCAAGGCGGAGAATATTCGAGAGCGCTGACTTAAGACAGGCCATTATATTAATGAAAATTATTCAGAAATGGGTATTTAACTATGAATTTGAGTTGTTTTACTTATCTCTAATTATATTTTTGTAGCGTGAAAACAGAACAATTATGTTTTAAGACGTCAATAGAGCCGCCAGGTAAATGCCTTTGTTTTGTTATTGTAATATCCAGTATATATTCTTTTTAACTGGACTTTGTATCAGTGAATGTCATTCGTCTTTGTAACTGAAGGGTTTTACTTAACAAGAACGTTTCGGCTGTTGAATAAATACTTGCATTGTTTCGAAGATTGGTCAGACGGAAATGACGTGCACGGGAATCGATACTTTTGTTTTCAAAATGCTTAACAAATTGTCATTTCTATGTGTTATTTTCTATGGTTTCGTGAGTAGCAAACTATGCAATATCTTTGAAAGACAATTCAGATGATATTATATTTCAACCAGAACCAGTAGAATTCACACAGTGAGCTGTATTCGTTTGAAAATTGATAGTTAGATATGATTCATCTTACTTGTGCTTGGAGACAATATGAAGGAGACAATCCATATATTCATTTATCAAAATATGGTTTTGACCATGATTTAATTGTATGTGCTTTATTTCTTTCACTGCCATTTTCAACTTGTCAGCCAGTCAGTTAATGAATGTATAACCGTCAATCTGTCTATGAGTGTGACAGATTGTACTACTACTACTACTACTACTACTACTACTACTACTACTACTTCTACTACTACTACTACTACTACTACTACTACTACTACTACTGCTACTACTACTACTACTACTACCACCACTACTACTACTACTTCTACTACTACTTCTACTACTACTACTACTTCTACTACTAGTAGTAGTAGTTGTAGTAGTAGTAGTAGTAGTAGAAGTAGTAGTAGTAGTAGTAGTAGTAGTAGTAGTAGTAGTATTAGTAGTTGTAGTAGTTGTAGTAGTAGTAGTTGTGGTAGTAGTAGTAGTTGTTGTTGTAGTAGTAGTAGTGTTTTGATGACAATGAAAGTAATAATATATAATACTTTTAACAAATAATAATCTAAATGTCACATAAACTACGCAATTGAAATTTCAGACCCGTGCTTTAGTTCTCCTTGCATGAACAGCGCCCAATGTCAGCAGAGAAACGATTCTTCTGGATTGTTCGATTGCTTATGCATAGATGGTTATAACGGAAAGTATTGCGAAAATGGTAAACAAATAATATTAAGTTTACTTCACATTTTTGACATACGAAGTTTTACAGAATAATGTATTGTTGACAAGTTTGTGAAATTTTTCATCGTGTTAATGCATAAAGAAAACCATTCATACAACTGCAAAATTCTTAAAGAGACCTTTTCACAGATTTTGGCATGTATTGAAGTTTCGCATTAAATGTTTTATATTGATAAATGTTAACATTTTATCTAAATAACTCCAACAAAAACAATAATGCATTAAAAGAGAAAAAAGTAACCATCGACTCGGCTCGAACTACTGACTCCTTGAGTAAAAGTCAATCGCTCAGACCAATCGGCCATTCGTTCGCATACAATGATTGGTGTATTTTATACTTTATATAAGCAGTCCTCGTAGTGTCACAAAATATAACGACAATAAAATAGCTCTCCTAATTATTCAATCGTTTCGCATTGCAACGCTTTATAATGTTCAGGTTTGTATACCCTCAAAAGATGCTTATTGTGGATATTTAAGAGCATGGTACATGTTCAGTTTTTCTGTTTTCTCACGAATATTATAACTACAACAGAAATTTGCGACTTTGAAACATTTATTTGTAGTTGTGTAATTTGCCAATACGTGAAAAGGTCCCTTCAATTGGTGTGATAAAACTCAGTTCTTGTTGCATTTCAGTACCTGATGTATGTACCCCAAACCCTTGCATTCACGGGACATGCTATGATTCAATTCGACCATTTTTTTGTTACTGTTCAGACGACGGTGTGAATCAAAATGATTATTCCGGCGAATTATGTGAAACAAGTATCTACACTAATTATAACTTTTAAGAAGATTTTTGTATATTCCTGTCCAGTGATGTATTGTAAGTTGCACGTATCTTTCCACATAAATATTGCAACAAACTAACACATATATATTCTGTTGTGTTTTTAGAAATAGATGACTGTGCAACAAATCCGTGCAACAATCACAGTATGTGCATAGATGGTGTCCTCAGTAGTAAATGTGAATGTTTTACGAGATATAATAGGACCGACTGTAGAGGAGGTTTGTTTTATGTTAAGAAACTAATATTAAATGATACATACTGATAAACCAAATAAAAACAAAATGTTGATATACATTACTAATTTATGTAAGCGAACATTTTTGCAATATATAATATCGTATAGATTTCATTATTAACGGCATGTATGCGTGAATAACTTAACAATCTGTGAACTATTTCTTCCAGATTTATGCCCAACATCCAACAGTTCAACAACCTGCAGCGGTAAGTGAAATAAAAATCATAGCTCATTTAAATACTTGTCATTGATTATAATATATAAAAATCATGTATGATTTAGAGATTGTACATGCTCATTTGTTTAATCTTGCATCAGTAGACAATCCCACTGTACGTTATCTTTTAGAGAAATCTGCTATTAAATACGAATACCACTGGTAATTCTATTAGTTATATGCCAAATAATATAATACCACATTATACTAGAGGTACAATACAATATGTTCGACATGATGACGTTACATTTTGTATCGTTTTATTTTAGTCTTACTTAAGTCAAGAATCCCAACGCCATGTGGATTTGAATCAAACAATATCCTTTTGCACATGCCTTTTTTATGTACATATATTTCAGCCAGCGCAGTTGTTTTTATACTGTTATCATCTTTGTCCTTCTTTCTTCACCATGCTGGTGGCCTAATTCCTGTGCATCATGGTTGATGACATTTTAATACTGTATTCATGTGTTATCATTTATTTTTAAACCTTGTTAACATAATATCTATCACGAATTATATTTTTTCTTAATGACAAAGAAATTCGACCCAAAAGGTCATTGTATATGCGTATAAACAACATACGATGTGTTTCACTTATTCATCACTAGCAAAGTAAAAAATAATAACTACTTAATTTGCAAAGTATATTGTTGATCGTGTTTTCGCCTTTTCAAATAATCATTCCAACAACCGTTTACCGTGTTTTACAGACAACAATGGATGCTCGCAGTTGTGCAGAAACTCTGGAGTCTGTTTTAAAGGCGAGTGCAAATGCACTGTAGGATTCACCGGCCCCGCATGTGAATACCGTAAGTGAAGATATTTTAAATATACTAAATTGTTCGAGATTTAAACATGATGTAGTGTTGCAAGTGTATTCCTGTCCTTTCGTTATTCTTTTAAAGTATTTGCATGTACATTTGATCGAAGCAATTGTATGTCCTTTATGAATTGTGGAATACATTGATATGGTATATTAGTAAACATTCGAATTATTTCAGGTGTGGGCAACGTTTCAGCGATCTTAGTAAGTATTTGGTCAATATCAAATTATCCTTCCGATATTCAAGTTTAAAATACTGTGTAGTTTGGAAACGCCAGAGTAGGCGCTTAGGTGAACGTACGAGCGCCAATGCGTACGGGCGGACTATCATCCGTATACGTCTGTTAAGTCTGGCTGAAATTTGAACCAATCAGAAAAAGGTGCTAGCCATGCTGTGCGAGTACCAGTTGTTAAAGGTTGACAACTGTTAAACTCTTATCCATCGAATATCATTTTTATAACTGCTTGGTTTGGTTATCTTTTTCAGGTATCTATTGTATGAAAAATAACATAGCACACAATATGCTGTTTTAGATAGTGTAAAGATCAATTTTAACCAGCCGCCAGGAGTACCTTTATCGAAATCCAAACAACAAGACTTGAAAAAAATATTTGGTTTGATATCTAACAATTATAACTTAAACTGTTATACCAACTTAGATGTACATTAACTGTAAAATGACTTGCCTAACCATGGTGGTTTTGTCGTGTATTGAAAATGCAAATTTGTCTTTGATAAGAACGAAATTGCAATATGTTTTTGTCAATTGTCTTCAATGCATACAATTCATTGATCCCTTCTCACAAATAAATACCACATGTTAACAGTTAATGTTGCCCATTCATAGTACGCTTAGTTTAAAAGCTTTAAATTGCATTCTTCAATTATCAATTTGTTCTGTTTGAATTTATATCTTTTTTAAACCAAAAAATGCCGTTTTATATGACGTGTTTCTACATGTTTTTTTCTTGTTTGAACGTGTATTCATTGCTTTTCGGTTAAAGTCACACACTTTGAAATGAAATACATGTTAATCAATACATAAAGATGCAATCTGAAAGTGTGCACAATTGTCATTAAATATATAGCTTAGTTAGCAAGGCTTTATTATTTTTCAAACGGTACCGCTTTTAAAACCGAAAATAGGATTTTTATACGTAAACGTCCATTTCGACTATTGCGCTTATTTTTAGTTTTAAAGCGCAAAAAGAAGGATTTTTACCTTGTAACCACCAGATATACTCTAATTGGAATAGATAAAATTAAATATATAGCCTAGTTAGAAAGTAATGTATTATTTTTCAAACGGTACCGCTTTTAAAACCGAGAGTAGGATTTCTATACATATACGTCAATTTCGACAAACGCGATTATTTTTAAGTTTTAAAGCGCAACAAAGACGGGTTTCTACCTTGAAACCTCCAGATATATTCTAATTGGCATAGATACAATTAAATGTATAGCCTATTTAGAAAGTTATTTATTATTTTTCAAACTGTAACGCTTTTAAAACCGAAAGTAGGATTTCGTGACGTATACGTCCATTTAGACAAACGCGATTATTTTTAAGTTTTACAGCGCAAAAAAAGACGGATTTCTACCTTGTAACCACCATATATATTCTTATTGGCATAGATAAAATATGTTTCTTATTTATACTTAACTTTACTATGCCGAATAAGTTGTGTGGATTTAAATTGCCACTATTTTAAATGACATAATATTTGAACGATTTGTATCTTAAATTATATACCCTTATGCCTACCAATACGTTTAAGGAAAATTATTTTAAAAACTATTATTTTACCAATAAAAATCTGTTTAACTAAGGCATACATGTACGCATCGTGATAATGTATTTCTATGTCCAGTATTTTTGCAATATTGTTAATTTAAAAAGCGACAATCTGATAATAAAACCGCTTTAAATGATGTAATGTGGGGCATTTCGGTTATGATACAAGAGGATTACGCATTTTAATTCACTCATCCCATTGATATATTTCGATATTCAAACATTATCCATTTCAGTACAATTGGCTACAGGCCCCAACTTAAATAATTTTACTAAAATCAGCTAAGTGCCTTCTTCTTGTTAACAACATTTTAAAAATCTTCCTATATTATTTAAAGTCCAGATCGTCTTTATGAAAATCTGAAAGAAGATTTTATTAACTGTTCAAAATACCTGATTACACAGAACGATTGTATATTTTGCAAATAAAAATGGTTGAAACAATATTAAGCAGTAGCCTGTTATAATATGAATTAATAACGAAAACTAGTATATCCAGACGGAAAATTATTAATTCTACTATACAACAGCGTTCGTTTTCTGTTTGCTGCTTGTCAGCGTACGTGTTCATGTGCGACGTTAGTTTCCGCGAATCTTATTTTTAGAATTAACTTGAAGAGTTTTCAATAATACGAGACTCAGGCAGATGTTCAAAAAAATTAAGTTTAAGGTCAGAATCTGATGCAAGAAATATTACATATTACATACACGACTTCGTGGTGATTATTATTACTACCTGAAAAAAACTGGAATTTGGCTTTCTGTATAGATGTTTTGTTACACTTGATTTATCAGATAGGAACAGCTGCAAAAATATCGTGAAAATTATCTTTCAGAATTCCGTATCTTTTGTACCCCCAACTCCAAAAAACGGTGGCATTATCGTATGTTCGGTCGAGAATACAACTATTATCGCATGTGGCGTGCAGATATATGTGGCTTCTAAGACAGGGTAAGATTGTCCTTACTAGTAATCAGTGTACTCCGTTTGGAAATCCAAAAGCATATGCATTTGCTATTTATAGATTAAAGAACACATTTGTTTGCTTTTCTACGTTCTTATGTACTCTCACTTGTAGTTATAATATCACGCTCGCGCTTGATCAATCTTTAAAGTAGAGCGAATCGTATATCAAATAAATAATTTTGCAAAATTAACACGAATTCGGCAACGAGTATAGCTTTATATAATAATTTACCACACGGCTTATCCCGACTACGGAAGTGAAGCGTATTGCATTTAAAAATACAAACTTTATAAACGATTGTTCACTGTTGTCCAAGATTGTACTCAACAATGCTTCATCCCGTGCATTTTTACTAACTATTGCCAAGGAAGATAGCTATTAATTTAAAATAAAAATTATCATGTATGAGATACTATGAAGAAGACAATCTCTAGATGTATGTCTATGTTTTAAGTATTCAGAATTGATTCAGAATTTGGCATACGAGAAATGTATGTTTGTTTCAATGTTTGTGAAACATAAATGTGTGAAATATTAGCATAATTTGTTTGTTTTCACATTGATTCATTTGCGATCTATAGTCTGGTACCCCTAGTGACCATGTCGGCTTCGGATGACATACGACAAGCAAGCACTGTCGGCCCGACTGTGCGACAAGATCTCTTTCAAGGTGTCGATAATGAGTTTACAAGTTATGTGACGATAAAGGGACGGCCACAAGACATAAACGGGCATTATGTTTGTATAACAGCTACGGATAGGTATATACTACTTTATTCACATTTGATGATTCAATGACCATTGTTTAGATTTTTATACACCTTGTGCCGTAGCGATACATTTCAAATTAAACTCGATGGATAGTTCTTTACTCTTTATTCAGTTGTTAACATAAAGTTTCCAAGTGCATATAATTATTTAAATTAATTGTTAATGAAATATTTCCAAGTTCATGTAACTCTCTTAGTAACTAACAACGTTTCCAAGACATGACAAAATCCGTCCAAATCCATCCAGACAGGACCCCACCCCATCCCACCTGGGGTTGGGTTTTGAAGATAAACCTCTTTGCGTACTTCCTATGTGTTAAATCCTTCTTATTTTTGTGTCCAAAACGCATTACTTATATACAGGTATCGTTACATTAACATTTCAACTTTATGGGTCAAACCAATTTGTTGAAATGCACGATACGGAAACAACATCCATTAACCTAGTAATCCTGTCATGATCTACACTTTAAACGGACTGAACCCGTGCGTCTACTGTCAACAAATTAATGAGTTTCGGCCATACTGACGTAAACCAAGGCATGTATTATATCTTATAATTAAAACGGACTGTAGCTAGTGGAAAGCGTGTACCTGCTGTCAACAAATTAATTGGTCCCCAGCAACACTGACGTAGCCCCAGGGTTTGCATTATAGCGAACCAGGAATATACCTAAAATACACCAATTATGCGACAACCTGTTGACGTGTTTGAAATGAATTAAATCTACCTGCCATGAGTGGTTATCTGAGAAATAGGGCATTTAGTATATATTACTTGTATTTATACATTCATCATTTATTGCAGTTCAAATAGTACAATGAATGATACTACCTGTTACCAGCTGAAATTTGATTTAAACGGTAAAGCTTATTTTAACTTAATATTAATACATTCGCTATTTCAGGTTTGGAAGTTTAATACACTTTACTAGGTTACATTACCAGATTGAAATACTTCTGTTTAATTGTGCTTACTTATCAAATAACTATTCAATAAATCAATATGGATACATTTCATTTATAGTGTTTAAATGTCCCGATTGCTGATTATTATTTTCAGGAGGACTAAATCCGATGCCGCAGGTAATATAGTAATAGTTATAATTGTCAGGAAAATTAAAAATACTTAAGTATTTAAAAGTATTTTTATATGCTTTGATTGAATAGTATTGTTAGTGTAAATTGGTTATTGTGTAGCGCGAAATTCATTTACAACAGTTCTTTAAATAAAACACAATTGAAATGGAACATTTTTTCAAAGGTACACTTTGTTGAGCCTGCACCACAAACAGACAGTACATTTGTTTGTTACATCAATGAAAGATGCAGTGTGATTTTGTATACCAACAATGTTACTAAGTGGTAAGTAAAGACTAGTATACTATTATTGTAAATACCATTATTATTTAATAATAATAATAATAATATTAATAATAATAATAATAATAATAATAATGATGATAATAATAATAATAATAATAATAATAATAATAATAATAATAATAATAATTATAATAATAATAATAATAATAATAATAATAATGATAATAATGATAATATTAATAATAATAATAATAATAATAATAATAATAATAATAATAATAAAGATAATAAAAATAATAATCATAATAATAATTATAATGCAAGTCATCAAATACAATTCTATACTTTCAGTGAACATGTTGTCAGCGCTGGTGTCAAGTTTACGGTCTTCGGTCCTTTGGACAATAAAGATGGCCGGTGTGTTACAGAAGTCATGATTTCAACAGAAACTATTGACGACTTTACTGGATGCTTCAGATCAACGTAAGGCGGTGCAATTGTAGTTGTTGAGAATAAAGCGACGGTCTTGATAGAATTGACATGACGCCTTATCAGTGATCGCTCCGCCCACCTAATCACGTGGCTCAGCGGGAAGAAAACCTAGACAAGCTAACACCAAAATGGCTTCTTTGCTTATAGACTGCATATAGATTTACGCGATATTCCGGATGATTTTATCGACTTGTTTAACACCATATTACACTTGCAAAGGGGTTGATGCCATTAAGTTATTCTCACATGTTATTGCGTATAAAAGTGATATTAATCATATTAAACATTGCTTATGGGACATTTATCAATCACTATAATTTAAAGCGCAAAAACAACACAGTAAGTTTGGACATTGTCTGATATAAAATTAGCGTTGTACGAAATGGAATACGGTCAGGCTATTATAAATTAATAAGGCTACCAATATCAGACGCTCGCGCAGGTACCGACTTCCCCGAAGTTACCGCATTTATTGGTTTACTAATATCAGTAATAATAACTCTTTTACAATAGCATTTATCGATACGTCTTTATTAAAATAATAACAAAATGGTTTTCACTTGTTTCTGACACACACAGAAACGCGATTTTTAACGGGGATTTCGTAAAGTTACACGAATTGGGTACCAAAAGTCTCAATTATTTTACATGCACACGTGACATAATACATACTTAATAATGCTTAGTTATTGCTTATATGACATTTCAAGTTTGTGAAATAAATTAATGTTCTATAAAGGGGATCTCGGTAATTCTTGAAGCTTCCACTCGCTCTTGTCAAGACCGCATTGCCGCGTTGGAAATGGTATAAATTTAATTCATCTAACTTATCTTTCTGGATACCAAATGTCAGAGTTGCATTAACCCTTTTTACACCGTTTTTGCCATATTTCATTTCCGTTTTTTAATCCGAACAAAATAAACGAAACTCGTTTAAAAAATGAGATCTAGGCATTCGAGCTCCTAGTGTTGATTAAAAGCGTTTATTGGTGACACCACATGACTGCAAATGTGTTGATACCGTTAATAAGATAATATATCACATGTCACCTTCAAATAACATGTATGATGTTATTAAGTGCATTACTATCAGAGTAATAAAACACAGCACAAATTAGGCTTCATGCTGGGTTTTATTTCTCTTTATGTAATGCAGATGAACTTCGCTTCTGTATATTAATGACCTAGTAACTGATAAAACTATTGTTTTAAAAAAACGTGAAATATTATGTGATAATCAGATCGATAACATAAACTATTTAAATCTGCTAGTATATGTGATAAAAATATATTACAATTGTCTTTGACAGTGTTGACGTTCAGTTGTTCGTGGTGACAACCGCATGCATTCATACATCTCTTACACTTCTCAAGATCTCTTTTCGGCTTTGGAAACGATATAAATTAAATGTCACCAACTAATCTTTCCGGATATCGATTGTCCGAGTTACATAGTCCCCATCGACACCGTTTAACCATTTTTTATCGTTTTTTAAAGAGGAAAACAAAAGAAACTCGTTGGAATAAAAGTGAACCTAAACATGTAGCTTGTCTAGGAAATGGCGGACAGGTCGTTGCTAACGAGTGCGCCCGATTAATCGATCGCTGATTGGTGGATCAATTCTAGTGGGCGGAGCGATCATAGATAAGGCGTCATGTCAATTGTGTTTGCTCAGTTCTGAGTTAGATTATATCACCTTAAATTATTATATACTTTCAAGAGATGTCCGATTAATATAATCTGTTAGATCTCCCTAGCGTCGATTTTTTCTTCTAAAATTAAACTAGGAAACTTACCACAAATAATCGTAATTTTTTATTTCAATTGTATTTGTTATCATAAAAAAGCTTATTATTAATAGTATTATTGTTAGTAGTAGTAGAAGTAGTAATAATAATAATAATACTAATAATACTACTACTAGTAAAAATAATGATAATAATAATAATACATTGTGTAATAATAATAATAATAATAATAATAATAATAATACTAATAATAATAATAATAATAATAATAATAATAATAATAATAATAATAATAATAAGCATAATTATAATAATAATAATAATAATTATTATTATTATTATAATAATAATTCTTATATGTATAATTATAATAATACTTATATAATAAAATAAAAAAAATATTATTATTATTATAATAATTATGGTTTATGGTTTATTTATTTATTCGCATAATCAGCATTACATGCTTTTGGCAAAATAAATCATGTGATAAATTTATATACACAGTGAGATGAAGTTTGGCTATACAGAGAGTTATTGTATGCAATATTGTTTATTATTAGTATTATTATATCACACAAATAGGAAAGTAAATCGTAGCATACAAATAATGTCGAAAGATAAATAAATATAATTTTAAAAACACACACACACACAAAACAGGAAAATGTAGCAAAAAAACACACAATGTTTATGATGGGAAGGAATTTAGACAACTAAGAAGCAACAGAAGGATTAATGATATCTTTTTGTTTTAACATTGCAAAATATATAAATTTCGATACTTTACGGAAACGTTTTACAGACTTTGTTGACATAATTGTTTCGAAATATTTCAATGTGTTAAATGACAGCCTTATGTTGTACTTTAACCTTAACTCTCTATAATTTGGACAAATACAAAGAAAATGAAATTCCGATTCAATCATATCAGATGTACACACTTTGCACTTACGATCATTAATGTCAATATTATTAAATCTTCCTCTTTCTATTTCTAAATGATGTGAACACAATCGGAATCTACTCATTGCAATTCTATGCTTTTCATTATCTATACAATTCAAGTAGGATTCAAAACATCACGGACTCTTTGTTTTAGCATACAAGTATAATCGATTTCGTGATACGGGTGCAACCATAAATTACTATAACCAAGATCATCAAGTGTAGTTTGAACAGCATTTGGCCAGCACAAATTCTATCAATATTCATGCATGCATCGTTAATAGTTAATGTTTTAAAAACTCTATTTATCAAAGTATTCTGTGATATCATTTTTTTTAACCAATAGTTTAGGGCTCGTTCTTTGCAAATGAAAGTCAATGGGAAGCGACCAAGTTCACCAAGTTACAGGCAGCATTAGAAATAATAATAATATTATACTATATACTTATATAATATTAATAAAATAATAATAATATTATTATTATTATTATTATTATTATTATTTATTATTATTATTATTAATTATTATTATTATAATCATTATTATGATTAGTATTATTAGTTTATTATGATTATTATAGGGATTATTATATAATAAAATAATAAGAATAATAATTTATTTTTGTTATTATTATTATTATTATTATTATTATTATTATTTTTATTATTATTATTATTATTATTATAATAATAATAATAATAATTATTATTATTATTATTATAAATATATTTTATTTATTTTTATTAATATTACAATTACTATTACTATTAGATATTCGGGACTTTTGTCCACGAAATTTATAGAATTAAGTTCAACTTAGTTCTTGATTAGGATTAAAGGCATCTTAAATTGTACTTTCAATATAGTTATACGATCTGTTTAGATCTTCCTAGTGGTCGATTATTTCTTCAAACATTATACAAGGTAGATGAACTTGAATAATAATAACGTAATTTTAAATTTCATTTTTTGTAAATGTTAAGTTCTTTTGCAGAGAATCCAACTATGAAGAGCGATGTTTCCAGTTTAGCATTATTGACAAGAACACAGGTATGGAGTTTTTTTATAGCTAAAACCGACCTTTATGTTTGCTAACATGTAATTTACTTTCATTCCATATATTCAAAGCGAACTATTTTCTGGTTCTCTTCCAGATCCATGCGCCAGCTCCGGTGACATTATTCATGGTTACTGTCAGAACCATGGCATTTGCTTCACAACCGGTCGGACTGATTACCAATGCTTTTGCAACGGTGAAGGCTATACGGGCAAAAACTGCTCAAAGGGTATATCAGCAGCATGCACTTCGTTTCACATAAATATGCACACAGACGTTTACTTGTTTCATTATTAAAGTGATTTTTGTACTTGTGTAGTGTTACTTTTTAAAATGTCGTGTAACGGTACTATATAAGAAATCATGCATTTAGGCTGTTTGTGTGAGAGTTGATTTTGTAGACTAAGATGATTTACATTACATAACCGTGTGTGTTAATAATTTATGTTGAAGGTCCGTGCGTACCAGAAGACAATAAATGTAGCACAAATGGCTACTGTATCACAGATGATCATGTCATTACATGTATGTGTAAAAACGGGTTTACTGGAGACACTTGCGATACAGGTAATCGACATAAGGCGAATGCTTATAAAATCTTTTTATACAAATGTACAGATAAATAATACCTATATATCATACCTCTGTTAACTGTTTAATCATTGCAGATATCGGCGGTACTTTTGCGCCTTCGATTACTGATGGGGTAAGTAAAGCCATCGAAAAAAGGAAATATTTTGAGCGTTGTATTTGTAAACGTTGTTAACGTTTTACACGAATAAATATCAATACTGCAGACCAAATAACGCAGTAAGAAAAATTAAGAAGTGTGTGATATCAAGTATACGTGAATTTCGAGAAATTATGACCGTTCTGAAGATAAAATGTTGTACGTTAAGTTATTTGGTCATAATCCAATAAAGAATTTAGGTAAACAATTTTTAACAGTTTGAGCAGTTAAATCTTGTCTTTTATGTTTAATTTGTATCCTATGGCTTCATGTTATTCCTGTTTAGATTTTTTTGTTTTCGTTACTGTTAATGTTCGTTATAGTTGCCGAGTTTTTAACAATCATTTATTGATTATTATTTAGGCAAGATTCATAAATACCGGAAAACCAAAGGAAGTGAACTGCAACAGGAAATTTTTATGTGGTACATATGCGAGTGTGGGTGGCAGCTTCAAAGCCGGAGAGAGGTTTGTAATCACCAAAATGCATGAGTGAAAAAATAATTTTTATTTTAGTTGAAACTATGATTGTCTTCTTACAAAATGTTTTTCTTCGGGTTAATATAATTTATCGTTTACTTTATATTGTTATATTTGATGATTTAGAAATAGTTAAACGCTGCATAAGTCTTCATTACTATTATGTTTGCAAAGGCAAACATTAATATATATTATCAATAATTATAAAATTGTATTATCCTGTTTTAATTGTAAATTATAGACACTAATGCGGTAGTGTTATCGATATCAGTATCGGGCATATTTTTCAGACCAGTTGTGAACGTTGGATACGTGAGCCCTGAGCTTGAAATAAAAGACTTCAAGACTATCAGTCAAAACTCGTCTACAACTCTTTTCCAAACATTTGTTACATTTATGCCAAAAGAAGAGGGAACGTTTGACTTGTGTCTGCAGACCTTGAATAATGCACGGTAAGTAGGATTTAACAATAATACTAAAACTTGAAATACAAATAATAGTAGATGATCATGATGATGCTGATTATGATTATGGAGGAGAAGAAGAATTAAAATAAAAAAATAAGAATAAGACGAATACGAATAATAATACGAATAAGATGATGAAGAAGAAGAAGAAGAAGAAGAAGAAGATGATGATGATAATGATGCCGACGACGACGACGAAGAAGAAGAAGACGACGACGACGACGGCGACGAAGGCGACGACGACGATGATGATGATGATGATGATGATGATGATGATGATGATGATGATGATGATGATGATGATGATGATGATGATGATGATGATGATGATGATCGATCATCATCATCATCATCATCATCATCATCATCATCATCATCATCATCATCATCATCATCATCATCATCATCATCATCATCATCATCATAATGATGCTCTAACCATAGTCATTATGATTTTCTGATATATAATCATAATAAACTTTGTTAACACACATTTTTGTGTAAAATTGTAGTGTCAACAAAGACGAAACATGCTTTGTAGTTCGCGTAACGGAAGGTAATAAGTTAACCAATAGTTAAAACACAATATACCACGCATAAAACTATTTAAATGGTATTCATTTAGTTTCGTAGAAGTAATTCAGAAATTATTAAAGCTTATGTTTGATGTGTACGTGAGAGAAACGTGGTACCTCTCATCGCTTTCGTTTACAAATAACATGAGCTGTATTCTGGGTATATACTCGTCATACCAATTGTGTATGTTCGCATTGCAGGCACAGATACTGTTTACGGCTTACTGATAAGTAATCAGTAATTACATTAACTGTATACAATACTTTTACAATATAAATATATTCGATCTCACGCGTTATATAAAGTCTATAAAAATCATCGACATGTTCTGTGTCTTCACTATAGAAAGCAATCGGCATGTAAGAATTTGATTAAATTTGGTATGTGTTATAGGAAAATCCCCACTTTGTGTACCCGAGTTTACAACCTGATTCGATAGTTGAATGTAAATTTGGAACGGAATGCCACGTGATGTATACCGTTACGCCTGGGAACGGCCACTCTCAGGAATGGCGAGTATCTTTTCACTATTTTCACGAGTGACATGCATTTATACACTTAGTGTTATGGCTTTTTTTACAAATAAACCTTAATTTTGATATTAAAACAAATGAGTTTGTTTGTTTGTGTTATACTTGTTATACTTTTATTCACAGCATAGACTTCAAGGTTGGAATACCAGAAACCGAGAAGAGTCATGTGTTTACCACGTGTCGCTCTTGTGTCGATGGTAACGTGTCAAACCATGAGTGTACCATTGATATCGCTATTCGACCGGTCAGTGACCCTCGAGTGTGTTTGTCTCTTCAGATAGCCACGTATGTGAAGGATTTAAATATATATAATATTGTTTTGAATACTGATATACTAAAAGATAATTGTCTTTATTGAAGTAATTATTGGAAGTTAGTTATGATGCACAGGAATACTATTTGCATTAGAATTGTGGTTCCCAAGCAAAGCGACATACAAATCGGTAAATTCTCATATCAGAGAATCAACACATTTAATTAAATTAAAAGAAACATCATCTTGAAAATAGCAAGACCAATCTTTTTAACAATGCAATCATAAACAAATATTGTGAAACATTTTGATTATGTTATAGATCCGGCTTGAAAGGCGAAGAGAGATGTTTCAGCGTATCTACTATCCCAGCATTGGATGGTAATATCTCTGTGTATTGAAGGAAAATAATTTAATCACCATTTATTTCTTTACTGACAATCATACCTTATTAACGGACATTAATTGTTCCATGTGTTTTGTTATTTAATTATCTACACTACGTGTCTTTGTAAATTCATAAAAACAGTGTTCTCATCATATAGCATGTGTATTAGTTTGATCTGACAGTGTATTTCGTGTTGTTCGCACGTTATATGTTGTTATTTAAATCTACACTCCGGCCTTGCATTAAAACGATGCAAAGAGACATCTGTGAGCTGCTGGAAACCGCTTTACGACCTTCTTGCCCATAAAGAGGTCCTTGTCAGATATGACCGTTTCGCAATACATGGTTGAAGCGGATTCTTGAGTTGTGTTATGTTTATCGTATAAACCATAAATTAAACTGTTCAATAGCTGTTATACCTGTTAGCTTTAGGTGACCTTTTTTCAAAAATGTTAAGGTACAATAATTGATAAACAGTATATCTTAGTAAATTTCTTTTTTTATGTTCAAAAGCAGGCAAGAAAGGCTGTCAGTTACTCGAATGCCAGAACAACGGTTTCTGTGATGGGCATGATCCAACTCACCCAACGTGCTTCTGCAGACCTGGATTTTCTGGAAGAAATTGTGAAACAGGTTCGCTTATTTGTTTATGTATTTGTTTTTATTTTATTTTTTATTGTTACTTCAATTAAAAAAGAATTATATCGTGCATAAAGATCCATTGTATACATTTTGCAGATTTGAAAATTCCAAACGGTGGATGTCAAAACGTAAGTTTAAAATAAAGGTCTATTGGATATCGAAACGTTAGTCCAAAGTATAGGATTATTAAAATATCAATATTATATGTCAAAGCTTTAGTCTAAAGTAGAGATCAATTTTAAATCTATATATATATATGATGTCGAAACGTTTGATTTAAATAAAGGGAAATAGTAAATAATAAAGAAACGTCTTTCCTATATCAAAGATGTCCTGTCAATTTGTGAACTTCCTTTTATTTCAGACGTTTATGACAGTACCTGTTACAACCGAGATCGAGTGTTCATTTGAGAACTGCACTTATCCATTTCAAGCATGTCGAGATAGCTCGTGAGTGGCAAATAATACAATCAGTTTCCCACTGCAGTTTGTTTTGATGATCCAGGAATTTGGCGCGTATTATATCCCTATCAAAATAAGTTTTTTTGCATCGAATTTAAGCTATCATTCAAGGATATTTGATGACATGCGATCTCTATTATTTAATCTATTTGATCAACCAGGGTAGCAATAAAATCTGGATTTTTATCCCCACAACTTGATGTTTACATCCCTTTTGCGACCGGCTCATCGCCCATTACATGCGAGTGTAAAACAGTCACTACAAGCATAGTATCGTCTTCTACGGGAAGATTCAGTTTCTGTCTTCAATTGACAGACGAAAATGGGTAAATACACACATACACTTTATTTGTTTTTGTTTGGATCTAAATATACATTCAGTATTGCGTGTAAAAAAGATGTAATTTATATAATTTTAATAGTTATTTGCATCCCTCCTTCAAAGGGAATTATTTTCACTTGTTATGTTCGCTTTATATTTTTCTATTGATATGAAAAACCTTTTCCCATAACATTCACTTAGATGTATTAAATGTGAAAAAATAAATATATAATTATCGTTTCCTTTAAGTATGGTATTCTTGGTTTGTATAAAAATTTCAATATTCTGAATATTTAATAATAATTTCAGTCATGATTTTCAGGTTTGTTCATGATGAAATTTGCCCGATTGTGGTAGTAAAAGGTACCTATAATCACTAAAGTATTTTATTATTAATATTGTATTGAATTAACTTTCAACCGAATGACATTATTCTAAACATTACTTTTTAGTAAAAGACAACACAATTTGTGAACGGTTAGGCACATACATTGCTATTGTGTGTTCTCTTATTTTACAGGAGCATATGCTAAAAATGAAGTTGATAAGGTAACTAGCTCGATGCCAAACACTTTTCGTCTTTCAATTGTACATATAAAAATTGATGATTGTTCGTTACACTCAAAATTGTGTACAAGGGCACAAACCATATATTTACAATAAGCCATCTTAGTAACGAAATAACCAAAATTAACGATATAAACCGTGCCAAAAAACAGCATATACCTTTAAATGTTTAAACAAAAACTGGCTGCATAAATGAATTTAAAATAACAAATAATAATATTATTATTTATAATCATTACAATATAATTATAATAATCCTTCTTATCATTATTTATTATTATTATTTACATCATAATTATTATTTAGTGTTTTCACCTCTTGAAAAATGTCTTAGCTGTATTACCTTTGGACATTTTTTGTAATGGCAGTGTGTAATGCGTAACTACGTCATACTTATATCACACGCTGTGGCTCCGTTCGTTTGTTTGTAGGATAAACCCTTCTTTATAACACCAACATTGCCCACCGGATCATCGGTTTTGTGCGAGGTCTCTTCCGCTTGTCAGCTGACAGTCTATTACACTGATGGAGCAAAATTTGGTTCATCACAAGTATGGTGAGTTCTCTTGAAAATAAACGTATGTATTAAAGAAGCTTTTTCATAGCTTTCTTTTGATCTATTTGATCTTATTTATGATGTGACTATAATTTATTCGAAACTGATTAAGCACAACACTCTCACGTCTATATCGTCTAAAATAGCCCGAGTCTCAAGCAATCAAGTTTAAATCTGCTGGACGGACTTCATATTTTCCCGCCCATCCACATGACAAGGGACTGCAAGAATGAGATAACGTATCAACCACAGGAAAATATAACAGCAGGACAGACCCGTCAACTCTGTCTTAGTGTTTCCGTTCCTGGGTAAAGGGTCACTCGCAATCTTAAGGATAAGTCTGTAACATACCAATTTAAAATCGTCACGTTGTCTGAAAATCAAAGGGAGTCGCAATTCAATTACGAAATTGATTTAAATAGTTGTGTACGTATTTTGGATTGTAAATTGGTCATAAGTTAAATTCAGATCTGTATGCATAATACGTGTTTAGCATCCCTTGTCGATACGATGATTTATAAGAACAAAACCGTGTCCGTACACACACTACGTATTTAGTCTCAATTGTCTTTACTATGTTTTATACGAATAAAACCGTTGTTTTGGCTCTGTGTACGTTAAGATGCATGGCTAATAAGTTGTTATATAAAATAATGTAAAATGTAGTCCAAAAGATGTATACATCTATATTTGATACATAAATCTAAGGGTTACGATGAACTTGAGAACTTGATTGATAATATTTATTTTATTCATCAATTTACTTTAGCAAACAAGGAGAAGAAAGATGTTTAAGATTTAAATTCGTTAAGAACATCACAGAGGAAGGTATGTTGAGATGAACTAGTACGTTATCTTTCGTTTTTTGTGAGAACCATTGTATGTGTATTTATTTTGGCTTTTTTCATCTCATTCGTCAAGATGCTCAAATGAGTCGCATTCTAAGAAAAATGGGCTTAATGCATATGCGTAAAGTGTCGTCCCAGATTTGCCAGTGCAGTCTGCCATGGCTAATCAGGGTCGACACTTTCCGCCTTAATTGGATTTTCGCTAAGAAGAGACTTCATTCAAACGAAAAATGTCATAAAAGCGGAAAGTGTCGTCCCTGATTAGCCTGTGCGGACTGCACATGCTAATTTGGGACGACACTTTACGCACATGCATTATGCCCAGTTTTCTCAGAACGCAACTCAAATATTGACTTCGAACTTGATTGAATGGGCTCATATATTGTTGAACGGAATAAAGACTTGAACGTACAAATAAAGACGAAACACACACACACACACATTTATTCGCATTTATTTCAGTAAAACATCCATGCAAAGGAGTGACATGTTTTGGGCATGCAGTTTGCATCGCAGATCAACACATGAAAACTGGCACTTGTGTCTGTCCGAAAGGATTTATTGGTGAAAATTGCACGACAGGTAAGGTACTTGCATATATGAGATAAGGTTATACACTATTTACATTTAAAACAGTTACATTTAAAAATCCTCATCCAGTTTCGACATGCACGTTAACATTTCAAAACTCTTAATTGCACATGGTATAACATTAAATGTTAAAAGTCACTACGTAGCTTTCAGTTTTGGAAATACATATTGACACACACGTAATTATAATAATAAAAAAACTCAAATCAAACACTGAAGTCGATGATAAATTGTTGAATTGATACATAACTTTACCTTTGCATTTTCTTGGAGCATGCTTTAATAATAAAATGGCAACGATATACACTGAACAAAACAAAAACACGTTCAAATACAAATTATATTTTAGACAGCAGATGTAACTTTGACAATGACACCAACTGCATCTGGCACAATGTCCATGTCGGCGACAATTTTGACTGGACACTTCATCAAGGAGAGACACCCTCGAAAAACACAGGCCCAACATATGACCATACTACAGGAACTCACCAAGGTGTGTTACCCTTTAAAAAAAAGTAAACATACATCTGGAAAATATATATTGTTTAAAATTGGTATCCTCGATATTGTGTCATTAAAGTTACTGTGTTGATCAAGCTATACATTCGAAGTATATTTATGTATGTGTGTGTTGCGCGTGTTTGTGTGTTGGCAAACGCTTTTTTTGTTTTGGACTGTTTTGCAAATGGTCGCAAGCCCGAAATAAAAAAAAACATTCAGAGAATAGGTTTTCTCTTCTAGTGATGAAGCAAAAGATTCATGTTGTTCATATTCTCATACGCATCTTTTAACGAGTAAACACTATACAGAATCGTGTACAAATGTAAATGTCAATATTTAAATGCAACTGTTCACGTTTTTTTTCAAGGCAAATACTATTATATAGAAACAAGCGCCCCAAGACAGTCTAATGAAACTGCTTGGTTACAAAGTGAATACCTTTCATCTTCTAACGGAGAGACACAATGCTTGGAATTCTGGTATTATATGTTTGGTACTAGTATTGGTTATTTGAACGTACGATTGTCAGAAAACGCAACCATGCCTGGATATAATATCTGGTCCATGGAAGGAAATCAAGGCCCAAAATGGAAATTTGCACAAGTAACAGTGACAACGGATGGTCTCCATCGGGTAGGCACTTAATTAGTTGATATTAACAGCACATGTGCAATTATGATTGTTTTCTCAATAATGTATTACCAATGTTTTATGTTGTTTCGTAAACAATATTGCCTATAATCATGAACAAATGTAGAACCAACACGGATACTTACTTCCAATGATGACCCTAAATAGGTTTCGGGCAAACAAACATACATATTTCTTCTACAAGCATTTTACATCAATTAAGGTAACATGGTATTCGGTCTTTAAATCTTGTCATGTTTTATTAAATTTATCAAACACTATTATTATTAACCGTTATACCATGCAGATTTATAATTTTAGATAATATTTGAAGGAACAGTAGGAAATGGTTATGAGGGTGACATTGCTCTTGATGATATCTCGTTTAAACAAGGCAATTGCTCTATTGCACCCATGATTACATCGGTGGCTCCTGGCATTGTGACATCAACCGTTCCGACTTCGACAATGCAAGTTCTTATTGGAAAAGGTACATTTCGTTTAAAAAAATGAAATCCTACAAGCCGACGATAAAATAAATGCATTAATTGACTGTAAAATGCATAATTTCATGGATTTACAATATTGAATATAGCTTTACTAAACCATAAAATCCTGTCAGTTACGAAAGACGACAACATGTGTTAAAATCATTTAATATAATGTCATTATTTGAAATAAAGGAAGAGGTTTGTTTTCTCTTCAAAGGATATTGAGCCATCAAAAATGGAATGTGTGATATTATGTCGTGTATCTTTGTGTGTTACACAGGTTGCTATGGCGACCCATGCGTTCGAGGCGTGTGCTATGTTCACTTAGACGAATACTTTTGTCTTTGTCCATCTGGGTTCAATGGAATAAACTGTGAAATAGGTATGCATGTAAACGTTTTAAAATCTGCATTAACACTTACTAAAAGTTTCTAATGAATATTAAGTTTGTCCGTTCTTCAGTTGTAAGTTATTTCATGAATATATATATTAAAGTTAGCGTACAATTTAGTTAAATTGTAAATTGTTTTGTCATGCAGATACAGACGAATGTAGATCATCCCCTTGCAAGAATGGGGCACCGTGTGAAGACGGTGTTGATAAGTTTATTTGCCACTGCCCTGATGGATATACTGGGCATTTATGTGATAGATGTAAGAAACTGCTTGTTTTTATTAATACAGTTCTAATAAGATGACATTTCTGTGTTCACTTATCAAATTGTAGTGGACCCGCTAAAACCACAAATTATTCATTTGACATTAAGTCACACATTGTTGCTGCATGAGTTCGCATTCAACTTATGTGACGTTATCCAATACGAGCAATCTTGTCATGTATTTTTGCATAATATTTCAGATATGGATCCTTGTAGCTCAAATCCATGTGTGAGAGGGAAGTGTTTTTCTCACCTACAACTGCACATATGCATTTGTCCACAGGGCTATTCTGGACAGTTTTGCGAGAGACGTAGGTTTCAATATAGTTCAACGCCAAATTAGTGTCTTTACGACCCTTATATTGTTGTATATATTATTTCGGACAATATAATTATAGTTTTTCAATTTAATAATGCTATTTATGTCTTTGAAGCTTCAAAACGCATAACGCATTTAACATATTTGGTTTGATTTGCTAGATGTGTAAGATCCTAATAAATCTTTTTCATTATCTAAATGCTGCATCGATTTCGCCGAAATATACACACAAGTGAATATGCATATGGGCACTTTGTTTACATATCGATGTATAATAATTTAAGATGTCGACCATTGTGCTAACCATCCGTGTGAAAATAATGGCCGCTGCAGGAATGTCAATTCTTCGTACACATGCGAGTGTCCATTCGGATTTTCAGGACAGGATTGTTCTAAAGGTAGGGTATCCGTCAATGCTTCACATACATTGGTGTGTGACGATATTTCGGATTTTAATTCATCCTCAAGGGCTTAATATTCTTAATATTTTAAAAACGATCTTATCGCTTTTGTCCGATAACTTTTAATAGATACGGGCTTAATAAGCCATTTGATCTTAAACATGTAAGAAAAAGAAACACACTCAAAGTAACAAAGTTTATATATATATGTGTAAAGGTGCTTTTAAACATTAACGTCAACGCGTTTAGATAATGCCCCTTTACGATCTTTTTTATGCAATTCACCTCAACAGAACATGGAACAAAATGCTTCGCGTGTAATGGCAGTAAACTGGATTCTATTTGCAACACCGTTAATACGTGCAACTCAGACGAGGTAAATTAGAAGTAGATTAGAAGTAGACAACATCTATGCAACAACACATCAATAAAACTGTTTTGTTTGTGCATCGCTTAGAAAACAAAAAAACTTGTTTAATTTTATATTCATGTTATTTTTTTTTCACATGTTTTTCTTGAAGCAAAAAGATTTAATTGTCAACATGTTGTAATTTCAATCTAATACCAACATATACATATGACCGAGTAATGTTATACTAAATCAATTTACATTCTTTGCATGGTATCCACAATGCGTGTACCTAAGTAAAATTATATAACGATCAAGATGATCGTCGATACCGACTCGTCTACTCATATTTTACTCACATAACTGTGTCTGTGTTTCGTATAAACGAAGCTGCCTACACTATTAGGTATTTTCGAGCAGAGAAAATGTCTTTCCATTGAACACTCGACGGCGTCGACCACAGTTTTTCCCTTCTTTTTAATGTATGTGTTTTTCTTGTGTAGTCGTTTGCATTGAAGACGGTTTCTTTCGTGCTAATGAACTTCAAGTTGCACTTTATGTGTACTAGATATTTAAAATAATATGAAGACATTTTTACTTTCTGACCAACTATGCAAGACGACGGAAGCCGGTAATAATAATACCACACATTCTTACAGTCATCACTTCATGCTCATGCGAGCTGATACACAAAAGCGCCGCACGCCTTTTCAAACTTTGAACCAAAATAAAACACATGTGAATGAAATATACGTGGATTGTTTTTACCGTGATTTGTTTCAGTCCTGCTATGTGGACACATTTCTTGACGGCGATGGATCAGTTAGATATCATGCAGGATGCAGACCAAGTTCGGTGTGTATCATTTCTGCTAAAATATATACAACGTTCTACGTTAAGTGTTGATGTAAAACCTTTTTTTTTTTTAAATCGAATCCAATCATGCGCCTATTAGAAACGTATCAAATCTGAATAAATAATTATTACTCTGTACATTCAATTTTGATTCGTTCAATCCTGGTTGTATTGAAAACGGGAAAAGTTAAACGCTCACGACACGTGACTTAGTTCATTCATCTACTCAATAGTATTTTTTTTTTTACAGAACTGTATGCCATCAACAGGAGATAATTGCACTTATTGTTGCGATACTGATTACTGCAACGATAATGGGTGTGGACTGACAGGTACGTGCCCATTATTACGAGAACATTAATACCATTGCCTTGAGCAAGTATACATAAGAATGTACTGTTTTATGCCCGACTGTACGTAGAAACGTTTAGCCATTCTAAATGCATCGGTAAAATCCTCAACATATGTTCCACACATTGAAATGACCCTGTAGGCTTAGTTTGATTAAAAAGATGAACATATGCCAAAATTAGGTGCAATTCGACTTGAATCACTATCAATGAAGGATATGAATTTGGGAATTTCATTCACTCTTAAATATAATAATTCTCCAATAAAATTACGTGATGGCCAAATTGTGTACCACACGATTATATTTTCCAAATAATGGAATATGCTAAACTAAAACAATTGCACTGTAAGGAAGATAACAGTGTGTAGGTAGGGTAGCTTCTCACAAAGTGCTTTACGGATTCAAAATCACAAAACCTTTCTTCCACGAATTTAAGTGACGCCAAATCGCAAGTTGTTTTAGTAAGGGCATTTTGTTTAAAGAAAATATGTATATATTGCATATAGGTAGGTTAAACATTTAAGAAAAGGGCTTGATACTAACTTGCATGTTTTCCATATGTAAAAAAACCCATAGGCAAATGTAAGTAATAATAATTAATTATTTAAGAAAAAAGTATGTGTCTTCTCAGCTGAGAAAATGTATATATACGCTTTAAGACAGATTAAACTTTTTCTAAATTTTATTAAACTTCATAATGTATAAGCCTTGTAAAATGAACAACTTAATATGTTTTTCATTTATGGATTTGTGTTGGACATTATGTGTCATGGTTAAAGTCACGTATTATATTATTAAAGAAACGTCAGAAAACGTGTTCTGCTCAACTTTCAAGACCAAATTGATTTAGTGTAATGACACTAAAGATAAACATTACTTAAATCAATGCTTCGCATGGGTTGAATGTGGCTATAGCTATATGAAATTAAGTCCAATGAAAGTAAGTTAACTGTCACTTAAACTAAATGTGTACAAAAATTCCAATTCATATCGAATTAAGCCAATGGCAAGGAATATGTGTATTTCGCAATTAGGAAAACATTATTTGTCATAAATAAACTACATTATTTGGCCTCCCATTGGCTAGTGAATCATTAATTTCACACAATCAATGCAGAAAAACTACCAAGAACAAGAAATGTTTCGAACGTTTTCTTCCCACTGCTCTTTCTTATAATCTAATGACATAAAAATGTATAACGAACCCTTGGATTTGTTCTTTAAGTTTATATCATATAATCACATTATTACAAAGTTCGCTTAGTGTAATTTATGTGTGACCTTATGTATACCTGACGATTTTTAAATAATTTGATTTCAGGCTACCATCCTGCAAGTCAGCGTGGGCCGATATGTTTTGACTGCGATGATATGACTGACATGGCTTTTTGCAAGCAGATCACGCAATGTGCTCCCGACGAGGTAATAGTTTCTATATGGGAATCGGTGAAAATTATTTTTTCTTCTTATTTACATGAAGTATATATATCAACAGACCATAGTCGGCGGTTCTATGTTTTGTTATTCCTGGTGAAGTGGCATGAACCGTTTTGTCTGTTAGTTCCGAAATACATTCACATTTATTGCAAGTTGCATTAATGAATAGCTTCGTTAAAAACAACACAAAATCTCTATGCGTGTTATGCCATAATGTTCGTTCAAAGTTCGTATAGAAAATTAATTTGATTGGTTAACACAAAGTATGCTTAAGGTTATAGCAGATCTTTCATAAATGCAGAAGAATACAATGTTCCGTCATATTATAAGGTTATTCTTAAAAGTACGTATATCAAACACTTATCAAAATGTATTAGTGGCACTTTCTTGTTTGACTTTTACAAAAAACTTATTTTCACAGATACACGTGGAATCATCATACACGTTTTCACTGTTTTATTTTGTGTTATAATCTCTGAAAATATGCCAATTGTTTTACTTGCTACAGATGTGTACAGTGTATGGAAGTCCGTCAATGAACTACGACAGCAAATGTATTTCCAAGAACAATCAGGTTTGTCTTAGATTTAACCAAGTGCGGAACATGTATTTGTTGACGTTAGTTTACCCTTCATGTTATCTTATTTTTGTACGTAAACAACGTCGCAATACATATGTTATATATACATGATTTTTGTGTTTCTTCTTTCAGTGCGATGCCCAAGGTGGTAACGGGTTTTGTCAGTTTTGCTGCTTCCACGACATGTGTAATCAAAATTGCACTAAGCACTAAAATGGACTTGCTATATATACACACTCTTATCTTGATAATGTATTTGGAGTTTTTTTTAATACTTTATAACAACACTTGTCGTTGTAAAATGCTGGAATTTTATGTTATGTAATTTGTGTATATTCGAAACAAATTATTGTTGTGCATTTAAACATATATGATACTTTATATAGGATGTTATTTATTTTTTAATAATGAATATTTTTGTTCTGGTGCCTTTGTTTTACGTTAACATACGAACACAGCTTATATAACTGATTTTGATGTTTTGTTATAGTTTTTATCTTTCAATTGTTTCCAAATGGTTCCTGAAGTATGTTAAATGTCTTAAAGTCGTTGAATGCATATTGATACATTTATTAATCGGAATGAAACGTTCTGACGTGTTAATATTATCTTCTATAAATAAAATTAGTCTAGATCGTTACTTTGTTATATGTGAACACATATTTAAAATCCATCTCAAACGAAAATAGTTCAATCCATACTGAAATAGCATCAGTTCTTACGATGGGATACATCTATTTTACTTCCTCGATTTACTCCACAGATGTTATAGACTTTCGCGTTTATCACAAAATTGTCATACTTCAGTCGATTTAGTTTAGTTTTTTGTAATAACATCGAACAGGGTTTGCAACACTGATATTTATTTAACATGTTATTGGACTTAGCCTTGCGACAACATTCGTTCTAAGTATAGTAATGTGACTTGACTTAGACTTACGACAACATTCGTTCTAAGTATAGTAATGTGACTTGACTTAGACTTACGACAACATTCGTTCTAAGTATAGTAATGTGACTTGACTTTGACTTAGGACAACATTCGTTCTAAGTATAGTAATGTGACTTGACTTAGACTTACGACAACATTCGTTCTAAGTATAGTAATGTGACTTGACTTAGACTAACGACAGCATTCGTTCTAAGTATAGTAATGTGACTTGACTTAGACTTGCGACAACATTCGTTCTAAGTATAGTAATGTGACTTGACTTAGACTTGCGACAACATTCGTTCTAAGTATAGTAATGTGACTTGACTTAGACTTACGACAACATTCGTTCTAAGTATAGTAATGTGACTTGACTTAGACTTGCGACAACATTCGTTCTAAGTATAGTAATGTGACTTGACTTAGACTTGCGACAACATTCGTTCTAAGTATAGTAATGTGACTTGACTTAGACTTACGACAACATTCGTTCTAAGTATAGTAATGTGACTTGACTTAGACTAACGACAGCATTCGTTCTAAGTATAGTAATGTGACTTGACTAAGACTTGCGACAACATTCGTTCTAAGTATAGTAATGTGACTTGACTTAGACTTGCGACAACATTCGTTCTAAGTATAGTAATGTGACTTGACTTATTCTTACGGCAACATTCATTCTAAGTATAGTAATGTGACTTGTTAGTAGTTTTATTTGATCGTTCGTCAAAAAGTTGTAACTCTGTTACTCTTGTATCTTCAATGCAATTGAGTAATTAAATAGTAATTAAATTGAATGCGTTTTAATTCCCTTTTATTATTGTTTAATTTGAGTTACAATGCTATGACGTTAAATTTTATTTACACTTAAATGTATTATGAATATTGCTGGGCCAAGTGTGAGGTTGAGCGCTCTATAACCAGGTTTAAACCCCCAATGCTTTGCATTGACCGTTCCAAGGCGGTGACCCCAGCTTTATTCATATTTTGTGTTTATGTTGGTTTGTATTGTGCTGTATTGTGCTGTTTTGTACTGTTTGGACAATCGGTCACTCGCCTTAAATAAAGGACCAACTAATTGTTTTTAATGAAAATTCAATACTGCTCCAGAAGCTGGAGTTTCACTTCTTTATATTGTGTAAAAATATTCTAGCATGTGGTGTAACGTAATACTAGAACATCCACGCAAAAAGCCAGAAAGGTTCTTTCATAAGCATAAACTAGCTGTTCACAAAAAGGCGGCTATGTATTGTTAACAAAACATAGGCACTTTAACGCAACACTCAAAACTTATTTTTTCTATCGATGGATTTCTTCTTAATTTCAAATACAAACACATAACTCATAGATTTATATTACCTTAAATGTGCATTGCATTTGACCACAGTTTGATGAGCAATATTTGATTTTACAATGAAATTCAAAAATAAAATCACAAAATGACATAATCTTTAACTATTAACTTTCAGTATAAATACCTTGACTTAATCCCAATCGAACATGCTTTAAACAAGGGTTGCTGAATATAACTTATGTCAACGTATTTTTCTTATGACAGTCTATCATATAACTGCAATCCAGAACACACGATATCCAGTCGAGGAATGGTTAATCTGTTCCCGAATATGATTCCAATCGAGTGCAGATTCAGAAGTAAATTAAATACATTATCAACAGTTTATGAAAAAAGATGATCGTTAAATCCTCGATTTCCTTAGGAAACCTGGGCGTAAATAAAAAATATGTTTAGTCATGTGTAAAACGATATAAAAGTGACTCCTCGTTTTTGCAACCCTTTCCAAAGATTGATTTGACAGTACACACGATAGTAACACTTGTAATGAAATACAAAATTGAAACAGCTGTGAACCAATCAACTTCAGTTAAGTCATTGTTGACCGTATGTAACGAATAGGCATGCATTCAACCAAATACGATGAAAAGTGTAATGCAGGCATCTACATTCTTTTAAGTGTGTAAAGTTTGTTATAAAAATTGGCAAAACGAAGACGTAACAAGTTGAAATGAACAACTTCATTCTATTTTTATTTTATACTATCAAAGTTACCGCAAATCTTTGATATTCAAGTATATACATGTATGTTTTTATTGCAGAATATTCCGTTACTAAAGCGTTGTTCAACAAACAAGAATATGTATGTGTTACACATGTAAACATAAAAATTTTGAGCATTTAGATAGGCAGCATATTCTGTTAGTTACCAATATATCGACCATATTTAGGCGAATTTTAACGTCTTCAGCACACAATGTTGTCACATAAGGGATCAACATGTGTAGGTAACGTGTACGTAGATGCTTTCGCTGAAATTTAATACACTTTACAGTCTTTTAATTTCTCATGCATTTATCTTCTCACCAAAGAACTGTTTTTTCTTAAAATGCTTACCAGCCCAATCATGATCGCCTTGTATAAAAAAACATGAAATAAAATCACGTAAGCGTATGTATTGTAGCGAGTATACACATATGTTTTTCTCCCTATAATGTTTATTCTTACAATGCAATTTAGTGATCATTATTGAAAAATATGAGTGTATTCGTATGTTCGAAGATAGGCGGCACCGTTTCCGAAATTTCATACGGATTTTATTTTGTCCGGATGTCCTATTCGTCCAACAAATGTTCGTGTTTTGGCGAAACTCAAACTGTATGATTTCTAGAGCAGCGACCATTTAACGTATTCATCAACATGCGGTTGATAATATTTAAACGTTTCCCGTTTTCAGATATAATTTATTTCAGATTTACCCGAAAAGTCAAATTGTCAATTATGAAAAATGTTTGTTATTTAACAGAAGTTCGGATTTGCACTTGTAAACATTATCGCAGTTAAAACAATGAAATTGCATGGTTTTTTGCGTGTAAAGGGCTCATCAGCAGTTTGTTTTGGATAATGTTTTGCTTGCGTATTGATATAACTATAAGGTTAGTTGTTATTTTGCTCAACAAAGATCAACGATTCTATGTTAAGATAAGATATTCGCAAGGCAAATGTAATCCTATATTGTAGCACAAACACTATAATTATGCTGTTAAATCCGTTTAATAAAGTTCATTAATTATCATGCTTGTATAATAAAGACATGTGTTGAAAAAATAAAAATGAAACAAAATATTATAGTCAATAAAGATGTTTGAATAAAGACTGCAGTAAACATCAAATACATAAAGATCGAATTAAGTATTTAAATTCTCTGCCATGACCGTTCAAGAAATAATTCTAGAAGTCTTACTGTGGCCGTGCCTGTCGACGCGCCAAAGTAGGCGGGACCTTATGCGACGGGAACAACCTTGACGGCGGTCGAGACATCGGAAGTGGTTTCTTGTAAACCACATCAATGGTGTCAGAGTCACCATTTCCTTTGATCATCTTGATCGCGAGATAGAAAATCACGCCTACCACCATCGCTCCAGCCATTCCAACGGCCCCCACACCAGCAGCCTTGTGCAAGGAATCGCTTGGTGACACAGGTTTCCTCTTAATGATCTCCACAAGGGGTTTGTTGTCCTTGTCTATCGTACATACGCAGCTCACGAGGCCCGCCATGACTTGTTTCTTCTGTATGGGTTATCGAGTTACACGATATAATTTTTAATTCGTAACGTAGATTAACAAGCAATGGCGTGTTCATCTGTTGTCAACTGAAGATCGAAAAAATAATCTAATCGTTCGGTGCATATATCGGCAGTTACATAACAGCAATATATATATATATATATATATATATATATATATATATTGATAGAAAGCTCAATCTCATGAACACCGTGTCCAATGTTAAAATGTAATTGAAGCGATTGATTCTATTCAATATATGTACATGCAGTTGTATATGATTTATGGTCAAACATGTATTTACCGCTCGTGTTCCCGCTGAAAAATGAATATATAACTTCATTAATTGAAAAACACATATCACATTGCACTCAAAAAAGTCAGTGACAAAAGAAATATATATTTTAGACGAGCCTTTCATAATAGTACTTCTCATTATTAAACATAAGCATGTCAAATGATTATCGGAAGACAAAATTTATACTAGAAACACAGAGAATAATTAATTTCATTTCGAACATATATCTAAACGAAAACACGCCGAAAAGTGTATTAAAAAATGGTAAAATATGTCTCGTGTGTATAATGCATGCGATTGCTGGTGGTGCCTCGGGACTTAATCCGCAATGATATGTACAATCACAATCACACTCAAGGTTAATATAGCATTTGGGGATTTAATAATTCCAATGAAACACAATATACTCACCCTCCGTCTCGTAAGCACACTTCGTATTGCCCGGAACTGAAATAGTAACACGGAATGTCTGCGAAATACATATAAATAGATAGTTAAACAAATAGATAAACTATATTTACAAAATGTACACAAACATGTATGACATCATTAATCAGTTACAATGTACATTTTGTATAACGAAAACAACAAAGAATACGTGTTTAAAATCCGATGCAGCTATTAACGATTGCTAAATACTGACCAGATTTGGAGACCATTGTGTTCATGCAGACTACGTTCCTGAAATAATTGACATCAGACGATAATCCAAATTAAATAAATAAGCACCATGAACACTGTATGAGTGAAGCGTTAAATAATATTTAGCAAATGGGTTTGCGTGTGATTCTTGCTTTATGCGTGATTTAAAAATAGTGAATCAACTCGGCTCACATCATTTAGTAGTCATCAATTTTATCAAATCACAAAACGACAATCTGTTCAGGTTATGTAAATTGCGTCCTTTTTCATATCACAGGAACCCATCTCACACATGAAATTTATGCAACGTTGTTTCGCATTGATATTCAAGTACACAAATCATGGACGCTCCTACCAGCAGGTGTATTTGAATTGCTTGAAATGCTGCCTAGTCGTTAAACATTAAACCATATTTAAAATAGATAAAGTTGGATAGCAATACAATGTACATTTCCATTTCGGCCCTCATTTACGTTTCACAAGTAAGGCTTAAAGTGATAGTATGGGCATCTTACAGTTTATAGGTGTCTATCGCAACCGTTGTTTATTTTTGGAGGTTTCGCTTCATTTACACTTATATTTGTTAATGCAGCATCAACAAACTAAAACAATATCCCGAAAAGAGAAAAATAATGCACTTGAATATCAACCGTACTTTCGTTTTGACAACTGACGACATAAATGATTCGATTTACGGTGTGAATCTAAATCTTGTTTTAGTACAGATTCTTTCATACGACACAAAGACACAATTATGTTTTACGGATCGTTTCGGCTTAGAGGACTGGGTGAGTCATGTAAAATATCGAATATAATATATATTTTGTATAAACAACATGTAGCAGGATGAGTTGTAGGTAATTGGTCAGTTACCACATTTTAACTAACTATTTTGACCTGCTAATTATTTTCAGCTCAATTCAACACTGAAAAATGCGCAAAATATCACTTTAAACGTTTATTTTGCATGAAGTTAAAACACACCAACAAACATGCACGGCTAACGACCATAGTAATTGTTCGCTTCGCCAATCATCATTTAATCTTAAAATGAACTTGTTTTACAGACATGTTTTCAAATTACATTTAAGCGAACAATGAACATGTGTTTTACAGTATATGTTAAAGGAACACAATTCGAAAAATGCCATACCCATCGGTATCTGTTATACACGGTTTTTGCGGCGACCCATTTGGTGTAAAGGCAGATACTACTGCCATGCAATGAGGACTGATACCGTTCTCTGAAACCAGCTCGTTGTTGAATATGTGAACTTTATCAAGTGTACTGTCGCGGTGCACGGACAATTCTTCGCTGTATATAATGAAAAAGACAACGAATATATATCTGATTGAAACAAAATAGGAAGACCCTTAGATTTTTTTGTCAGTAAACAAATCAGTATTAAATAACCATTCTTTATGATTTCGAAACTCGTCATGGTATGACCAGTCCTTGTAACAAGCCTTGAACCAACATCCGCAGCTACGAACGACTAGACGAAAACCTGAAGGAAAGGACGGCGCTGGCACTTTACAGCGCTGTATATAGTTAAGGCTACGTTTTAGCAAACATAATTAACATTCCAAAAATGAGTGAACATATCAATGAAAATCATAATATATATTCTATATTTAGATCGCAAGAATTAACAATTGGACTTAATCTGTCATTTTATAGTTTTATAAAAAACATTGTAAGTATTTATTGTGTCACGTGTCTCGTATCACAGTGTCATAAAATACAACACTAAACCAAGCGAATTCGTTCAATCGATATCCCTCGCGGAAACAATAATTTTATTTATTGATGTATGTTTCATATTTAAATGCAATAATTCTAATGAATGGAAGTGTATGTTTTGGGTTCTTGTGCATGACACTTCTCCTTTTCGATATGTATAAACCCATAACGTTTCATGTATAAATATCATATATCTGGGATATAGCGCTGTAAAATGTTTGACAGACGGACGGACGGGCCTACTGACTAACAACATCAAAATTATATCCATCCACATTCGGAAGGAAGTAATAAGGTTTGTATTTTTTTTCAAACCAAGTTCCATTTTGAAGCGGCTTTGTTGTTACGACTATGGTGTGACATTCACCACGGCCTCCGTCAGATGTTGTGCAGTTGATAACTGGAAGTACGCCCATCTGAAAGCGAATATATCGAATTACAATTAATTGAAATACACAATATGTTTTACAATTAACTAATATATGTTTATAATGAAAAACAAATGCATCTAAGACAATCTACGTAGTGGCAACAAACAAGACGGTTACATATGTCCAATCATCCACTAATACATACATAGCCAAATCATACAAACATCCAATGGTTCTCACAAACATGGAAAGATAACGTACAAGTTCATCTCAACATACCTTCCTCGGTGATGTTCTTTACGAATTTTAATCTAAAACATCTTTGTTCTCCGTGTTTGCTAACGTAAATTGATGAATGAAATAGAGGATATTTGTTGGATTCGGTGGATTATCGATTTTAAATAACGAGTGATCATAGAAAAAAATATTTTCACGAGTGGCGCAGTTTATATTTTTCCATGATCATGGATGAAACAAATGTAATCAACCAAGTTCTCAAGTTCAACGTAACATTTAGATATATGTTACAAATATAGATGTATACACCTTTTGAACTAAATGCTATATTATTTTATTACAACTGATTAGCCATGCATCTTAACGTACACAGAGCCAATAAAATGGTTTTATTCGTATGAAAATGCGTTAGGACAATGGATGCTTAATATGTATTATGTGTAAAGACATCAATTTAACTAATTATCCATTTACAATCCACAATACATGCACAACTGTTTAAATCCAGTTCGTAACAGAGATACTGTTTGACAACGTAACTATTATAAACGGTATATTACAGACTTATAAGTTTGAGTGCGAGTAATCTTTACCCAGGGACGGAAACACTGAGGCAGATTAGACGGGTCTGTCTTGCTGTTATGTTTTCCTGTGGTTGATACGTTATCTCATTCTTGCAGTCCCTTGTCATGTGGGTGGGAAAATATGAAGTCCGTCCAGCAGTTTAAAACGTGATTGTTTGAGACTCGGGCTGTTTCATACAATATAGACGTGAGAGTGTTATGCTAAATTAATTTCGAGTTATAATCACATCATCGTTAAATAAATTAAACAGATAAAAATAGATCATAAGAAAGCTATCAAAATGCTTCATTAAAACATACGTCTATGTCCAAGAGATACGGTAAGACTTTTTACACTACACATGCAAGTATATGGAAATTTAAAACACACACACACACACACACCACACACCACACACACACACACACACACACACACACACACACACCACACACACACACACACACACACACACACACACACACACACACACACACACACACACACACACACACACACACACACACACACACACACACACACACACACACACACACACACACACACACACACACACACACACACACACACACACACACACACACACACACACACACACACACACACACACACACACACACACACACACACACCACACACACACACACACACACACACACACACACACACACACACACACACACACACACACACACACACACACACACACACACACACACACACACACACACACACACACACACACACACACACACACACACACACACACACACACACACACACACACACACACACACACACACACACACACACACACACACACACACACAAACACACGCACGCACGCACGCACGCTCGCACGCACGCACGCACGCTCGCACGCACGCACGCACGCACGCACATCTTGTTCAACAACTCATGTGAGGACCGAGTAAAACATCAGGAATATGAGGACGTCCCTTTCTCATGGGCAGAGCGCTTCGCCAAAAATGCGTTATTTTCATGATTTGCAGGTTTGTACACGATGAAATTTGCCCGCACGTGGTAGTTTAGGATACAAATCAACACTATCGTAAAGTGTAAACACAAAGAAATTGTATTTGATAATAATTCAACTTAATTGCATGATTCTATATATTACTTTCGAGTGTTAAAATACCCAATTCGTTAACGGTTTTGCACACCTTTCAATGCTATTTCTTTTCTTTTTGTAAACAGGAGCCGATGCTCTAAATGATGTTAGTATGGTAATTAGTGTATTGCTAAATACGTTACGTCTTTATATGTGTATATTTATATTTTTAAATAAATAATATATATAAATGAATAAATAAATGAATAAATAAACAAATAAATAATTATAAATACAAACGTATATTAGAATTTCATTTTTAATTCCACTCAAAATAATGTATCATTGCTCAAGTCATATACTTATAGAAAGGAATCAAAATGACGAAATACAGATATTACACGATAAATAACACAGGCGACATTAAATTAAGCCGTACAAGAATAACAGCGAATACATTCATTTTTTAATATGATGCCATCTGTTTAGTTACTGTAATGCACTAAACTTCAACCAAACTATGTCTTGCTATTGCACAAAATAATGTAAATTAATTTGAAAGTTTACGGTTGACAAATACCAAACCAATCGGATGCATTGATAATATTCATATGGCATATATTAATAAACATGGTAATACTAATAATAAAAACTTGCATGAATAATTTTCGAGTAGCCTTTTAATAATTAAATATTAATTATTTTGTCAAGTGTGGCTTCATCCTTGTTTTATTACACGCTAAAGCTGTGTACATTTGTTTGTAGGATAGACACTACTTTATAACACCAACAACATTTCCCACCGGATCTTCGGTTTTGTGCGAGGTTTCTTCTGCTTGTCAGCTGACTGTCTATTACACTGATAGAACGACATTTGGGTCATCACAAGAATGGTGAGTTCTCTAGGACATAGACGTATGTTTTATTGAAGCATTTTGATAGTTTTTTAATGATCTATTTTTATCTGTTTAATTTATTTAACGATGATGTGATTATAATTCGAAATTAATTTAGCATAACACTCTCACGTGTATATTGTCTTAAACAGCCCGAGTCTCAAACAATCACGTTTTAATCTGCTGGTCGGACTTCATATTTTCCCACCCACATGACAAGGGACTGCAAGAATGAGATAACGTATCAACCACAGGAAAACATAACAGCAAGACAGACCCGTCTAATCTGCCTCAGTGTTTCCGTCCCTGGGTAAAGATTACTCGCACTCAAACTGATAAGTCTGTAATCTACCGTTATAATCGTTACGTTGTCAAACAGTATCGCTGTTACGAAATGGATTTAAACAGTTGTGCATGTATTGTGGATTGTAAATGGATAATTAGTTAAATTGATGTCTAAACACATAATACCTATTAAGCATTCATTGTTCTAACGCATTTTCATACGATTAAAACCATTGTATTGGCTCTGTGTACGTTAAGATGCATGGCTAATCAGTTGTAATAAAATAATATAGCATTTAGTCCAAAAGGTGTATACATCTATATTTGTAACAGATATCTAAATGTTACGATGAACTTGAGAATTTGGTTTATACATTTGTTTCATCCATGATCAAATTCATAGAAAAAATATAAACTGCGCCACTCGTGAAAATATTTTTTTCTATGATCACTCGTTATTTAAAATCGATAATCCACCGAATCCAACAAATATCCTCTATTTCATTCATCAATTTACGTTAGCAAACACGGAGAACAAAGATGTTTTAGAATAAAATTCGTAAAGAACATCACCGAGGAAGGTATGTTGAGATGAACTTGTACGTTATCTTTCGTTGTTTGTGAGAACCATTCGATGTTTGGCTATTGTCATCTCATTCGTCACGGTGCTCAAATATTGACTTCAAACTTAATTGAATGTGCTATAAGGTTTTTTCAAAGGAATAAAACCATGAACATACAAATAAAGAAGAAACACACACACACACACATGTATTCGCATTAATTTCAGTAAAACATCCATGCAAAGGAGTGACATTTTTTGGGCATGCAGTTTGCATCGCAGATCAACAAATGAAATATGGCACTTGTGTCTGTCCGAAAGGATTTAATGGTGAAAATTGCTCGACAGGTAAGATACTTGCATGTATGAGATAAGGTCATACACTGTTTTAATTTAAAACAGTTACATTTAAAATCCTCATCAATGTTCGATAGAGCATTTCAAAACTCTTAATTGCACATAATATAACAATCTAAGTAAAAAGTCACTACGCAGCTTTCAGTTTTGAAAATATATATTGACACACACATATATATATAAGGATAAACAAATTCAAAGCAAACACTATAGTCGATGATAAAATGTTGAATTGAAACATAACTTAACCTATGCATTTTCTTGGAGCATGCTTTAATAATAAAATGGCAACGATATACACTGAACAAAACAAAAACACGTTCAAATACAAATTATATTTTAGACAGCAGATGTAACTTTGACAATGACACCAACTGCATCTGGCACAATGTCCATGTCGGCGACAATTTTGACTGGACACTTCATCAAGGAGAGACACCCTCGGAAAACACAGGTCCAACATATGACCATACTACAGGAACTCACCAAGGTGTGTTACCCTTTAAAAAAAAGTAAACATACATCTGGAAAATATATATTGTTTAAAATTGGTATCCTCGATATTGTGTCATTAAAGTTACTGTGTTGATCAAGCTATAAATTCCAAGTATATTTATGTATGTGTGTGTTGCGCGTGTTTGTGTGTTGGCAAACGCTTTTTTTGTTTTGGACTGTTTTGCAAATGGTCGCTAGCCCGAAATAAAAAAAAATCAGAGAATAAGTTTTCTCTCCTGGTGATGCAGCAAACGATTCATATTGTTCATATTATCATACGCATCTTTTAACGAGTAAACACTATACAGAATCGTGTACAAATGTAAATGTCAATATTCAAATGCAACTTTTCACGTTTTCTTTCAAGGCAAATACTATTATATAGAAACAAGCGCCCCAAGACAGTCTAATGAAACTGCTTGGTTACAAAGTGAATACCTTTCATCTTCTAACGGAGAGACACAATGCTTGGAATTCTGGTATTATATGTTTGGTACTAGTATTGGTTATTTGAACGTACGATTGTCAGAAAACGCAACCATGCCTGGATATAATATCTGGTCCAAGGAAGGAAATCAAGGCCCAAAATGGAAATTTGCACAAGTAACAGTGACAACGGATGGTCTCCATCGGGTAGGCACTTAATTAGTTGATATTAAAAGCACATGTGCAATCATGATTGTTTTCTCAATAATGTATTACCAATGTTTTATGTTGTTTCGCAAACAATATTGCCTATAATCGTGAACAAATGTATAACCAACACGAATTATTGCATAAACTCTATCTATAATGCCCTCTGGCGGGGTGCAGAAACTTGGCAAAAGTAGGGCTTGAACGGGAAAAATCTTGTATTAACAATGCGATTCACGTGCCGTTCAAGCCCTGTTATGTGTTTTTCATATCCATAATCTGGTCTACGCGCAGTTACTTCCCTTCTCCAGCCTTCGACGACTTTCCAAGCATAAATGGGGAACTGAATAAGCACCAGTTTCCTCATGCATGCAGGGATAATGACTATTTCATTCCACTTTTCAAGTTATACCATCTGCACTCTCTTGACAACAGCTTTATTGTATTGGCAACGTCATTGTTTATGTACCTTCAACGTTCCTGCTGTAAATTCCAAAATAATACCTCATTTCTTACTTTACGCGGCTGCATTTCAACTTTGCATTAATCCACTGTTTAAACATATTTTCAATCGAAAACTGCCCATCCGAAGGTAAAGCCTCGTCATTTCGGATGATGACCGAGTGAGGCATATGTAAAACACAACCTTGAACTGTATTGAAATAATCGAATTATTTTGTCGATGTCGAAAGAACAAAACATTGTTTTCAATGATTGTTTAAAATTATTTTGGTATGTGTGATTTGTTTATGCAATAATAGCGAAAATACACATTTTCTCGGACATGATCATCTGCGGGCGCTTTCAAAATCCGTTCCTGCCTGAGTGCTGCGCACTCGGGCAGGAACGTATTTTTCGAGCGCCCGCAGATGATCATGCCCTCGAAAACGTGTATTATCCCTATATACTTACTTCCAATGATGACCCTAAATAAGTTTTGGGCTAACAAACATACATATTTCTTCTAAAAGCAATTTACATCAATTAAGGTAACATGGTATTCGGTCTTTAAATCTTGTCATGTTTTATTAAATTTATCAAACACTATTATTATTAACCGTTATACCATGCAGATTTATAATTTTAGATAATATTTGAAGGAACAGTAGGAAATGGTTATGAGGGTGACATTGCTCTTGATGATATCTCGTTTAAACAAGGCAATTGCTCTCTTGCACACATGATTACATCGGTGGCTTCTGGCATTGTGACATCAACCGTTCCGACTACGACAATGCAAGTCCTTCTTGGACAAGGTACGTTTCGTTTAGAAAATGAAATCCCACAAGCCGACGATAAAATAAATGCATTAATTGACTGTAAAATGCATAATTGCATGGATTTACAATATTGAAAATAGCTTTACTAAACCAAAAAATCCTGTCAGTTACGAAAGACGACAACATGTGTTAAAATCATTTAATATAATGTAATTATTCGAAATAAAGGAAGAGGTTTGTTTTATCTTCAAAGGATATTGAGCCATCAAAAATGGAATGTGTGATATAAAGGTCGATGACCGCAACTGTCGTGTATCTTTGTGTGTTACACAGGTTGCTATGGCGACCCATGCGTTTGAGGCGTGTGCTATGTTCACTTAGACGAATACTTTTGTCTTTGTCCATCTGGGTTCAATGGAATAAACTGTGAAATAGGTATGCATGTAAACTTTTTAAAATCTGCATTAACACTTACTAAAAGTTTCTAACGAATATTAAATTTGTCCGTTCTTCAATTGTAAGTTATTTCATGAATATGTATATTAAAGTTAGCGTACAATTTATTTAAATTGTAAATTGTTTTATCATGCAGATACAGACGAATGTAGATCATCCCCTTGCAAGAATGGGGCAACGTGTGAAGACGGTGTTGATAAGTTTATTTGCCACTGCCCTGATGGATATACTGGGCATTTATGTGATAGATGTAAGCAAATGCTTGTTTTTATAAATACAGTTCTAATAAGATGACATTTCTGTGTTCACTTATCAAATTGTAGTGGACCCGCTAAACCACAAATTATTCTTTTGACATTAAGTCACACATTGTCGCTGCATGATTTCGCATTCAACTTATGTGACTTTATCCAATACGAGCAATCTTGTCATGTATTTCTGCATAATATTTCAGATATGGATTCTTGTAACTCAAATCCATGTGTGAGAGGGAAGTGTTTTTCTCACCTACAACTGCACATATGCATTTGTCCACCGGGCTATTCTGGACAGTTTCGCGGGAGACGTAGGTTTCAATATAGTTCAACGCCAAATTAGTGTCTTTACGACCCGTATATTGTTGTATATATTATTTCGGACAATATAAATATAGTTTTTAAATTTAATAATGCTATTTATGTCTTTGAAGCTTCAAAACGCAAAACGCATTTAAGATATTTGGTTTGATTTGCTAGATGTGTAAGATCCTAATAAATCTTTTTCATTATCCAAATGCTGCATCGATTTCGCCGAAATATACACACAAGTGAATATGCATATGGGCACTTTCTTTACATATCGATGTATAATTATTTAAGATGTCGACCATTGTGCTAGCCATTCGTGTGAAAATAATGGCCGCTGCAGGAATGTCAATTCTTCGTACACATGCGAGTGTCCATTCGGATTTTCAGGACAGGATTGTTCTAAAGGTAGGGTATCCGTCAATGCTTCACATACATTGGTGTGTGACGATATTTCGGATTTTAATTCATCCTCAAGGGCTTAATATTCTTAATATTTAAAAAAACGATCTTACCGCTTTTGTCCGATAACTTTTAATAGATACGGGCTTAATAAGCCATTTGATCTTAAACATGTAAGAAACACACTCAAAGTAACAAAGTTTATATATATGTGTAAAGGTGCTTTTAAACATTAACGTCAAACGCGTTTAGATAATGCCCCTTTACAATCTTTTTTATGCAATTCACCTCAACAGAACATGGAACAAAATGCTTCGCGTGTAATGACAGTAAACTGGATTCTATTTGCAACACCGTTAATACGTGCAACTCAGACGAGGTAAATTAGAAGTAGATTAGAAGTAGACAACATCTATGCAACAACACATCAATAAAATGTTTTGTTTGTGCATCGCTTAGAAAACAAAAACCTTGTTTATTTTATATTCATGTTATTTGTATTTCACATGTTTTTCTTGAAGCAAAAATATTTCAATGTCAACATTTTGTAATTTCAATCTAATACCAACATATACATATGACCGAGTAATGTTAAACTAAATCAATTTACATTCTTTGCATGGTATCAACAATGCGTTTACCTAAGTAAAATTATATAACGATCAAGATGATCGTCGATACCGACTCGTCTACTCATATTTTACTCACATAACTGTGTCTGTGTTTCGTATAAACGAAGCTGCCTACACTATTGGGTATTTTCGAGCCGAGAAAAATGTCTTACACTTAAATGTATTATGAATATTGCTGGGCCAAGTGTGAGGTTGAGCGCTCTATAACCGGTTTAAACCCCCAATGCTTTGCAGTGACCGTTCCAAGGCGTTGACCCCAGCTTTATTCATATTTTGTGTTTATGTTGTTTTGTATTGTGCTGTATTGTGCTGTTTTGTACTGTTTGGGCAATCGATCACTTGCCTTAAATAAAGGACTAACTAATTGTTTTTAATTAGAATTCAATACTGCTCCAGCAGCTGGAGTTTCACTTCTTTATATTGTGTAAATAAAGTAGTTTTATGACATACAGCAGACAATTATTGCAATAAAATATGTCTGTCTGTATTTTCTGGTACTACTTTATGCGACCTTTTATTGTAGCTTTTGAGGAGCAGTATGGTATTTGCTTTAAAAGATAGGCATTGGGTGAATAACTCTCGCTTACACTGTGTGTGTAATATATTGCGTTTGGTTCTTTTAAACAGCAGGTGGTACATTAATATAAAACGAGGTTCTCACTCTCCCGTAAACGGTCACTTGACCTAAAGGAACAATAATATGTAGACTTGACCTGCTGACATATTGTTTTATCCAAAGATTGCCTTAAAATAATAAAGATTAACATTAAGAGTTTGTAAAAACATGTAGCTTTTTGTACGGTTTGACCTGGAGACCCATGGTTTGGATGCATGTTACTCAGATTCAAACTATGCATACACATCGTACAAAGTATTATGACACAGTTTCTTTTAGATAGCTATACATGTTGCTTGTAGATTGATAACAAGATTTGACATTGTGACAAAGTTTGTTTGGACAAACGTGATTCGAGATAGGACCTATTGCTTTTCATTTAACGCTCGACGGCGTCGACCCCAGTTTTTCCCTTCTTTGTAATGTATGTGTTTTTCTTGTGTAGTCGTTTGTTTTGAAGACGGTTTTTCTCGTGCTAATATGCACTAAGTTGCACTTAATGTGTACTAGATATTTAAAATAATATGAAGACATTTTTACTTTCTGACCAACTATGCAAGACGAAGGAAGCCGGTAATAATAATACCACACATTCTTACAGTCATCACTTCATGCTCATGCGAGCTGATACACAAAAGAGCCGCACGCCTTTTCAAACTTTGAACCAAAATAAAACACATGTGAATGAAATATACGTGGATCTTTTTTACCGTGATTTGTTTCAGTCCTGCTATGTGGACACATTTCTTGACGGCGATGGATCAGTTAGATATCATGCAGGATGCAGACCAAGTTCGGTGTGTATCATTTCTGCTAAAATATATACAACGTTCTACGTTAAGTGTTGATGCAAAACATGTTTTTTTTTAAATCGAATCCAATCATGCGCGTATCAGACACATATCAAATCTGAATAAATAATTATTAGTCTTTCAATTCAACTTTGATTCGTTCAATCCTGGTTGTATTGAAAACGGGACAAGTTAAACGCTCACGACACGTGACTGAGTTCATTCGTCTACAAACTAGTATGTTTATTTACAGAACTGTATGCCATCTACAGGAGATAATTGCACACATTGTTGCGATTCTGATTACTGCAACGATAACGGATGTGGACTGACAGGTACGTGCCCATTATCACAAAAACAGGAATACCATTGCCTTGAGCAAGTATACATAAGAATGTTATGTTTTATGCCCGACTGTACGTAGAAACGTTTAGCCATTCTAAATGCATCGGTAACATCCTCAACATCTATTCCACACATTGAAATGACCCTGTAGGCTTAGTTTGATTAAAAAGATGAACATATGCCAAAATTAGGTGCAATTCGACTTGTATCACTTTCTATGAAGGATATGAATTTGGGAATTTCATTCACTCTTTAAATATAATAATTCTCCAATAAAATTACGTGATGGCCAAATTGTGTACCACACGATTACATTTTTCAAAATGTTGGAATATGCTAAACTAAAACAATTGCACTGTAAGGAAGATAACAGTGTTTGGGTAGGGCAGCTTCTCACAAAGTGCTGTACGGATTCAAAAACACAAAACCTTTCTTCCACGAATTTAAGTGACGCCAAATCGCAAGTTGTTTTAGTAAGGGCATTTTGTTTAAAGAAAATATGTATATATTGCATATATGTAGGTTTAACATTTAAGAAAAGGGCTTATTTTGTGTTTATGTTGGTGTGTATTGTGCTGTATTGTGCTGTTTTTACTGTTTTGGAAATCGGTCACTTGCCTTAAATAAAAGACCAACTAATAGTTTTTAATGAGATTTCAATACTGCTCCAGCAGCTGGAGTTTCACTCATTTATATTGATACTAACTTGCATGTTTTCCATATGTAAAAATAAACCCATAGGCGAATGTAAGTAACAATAATTAATTATTTAAAAAAGGTATGTGTCTTCACAGCTGAGAAAATTTATATATGCGCTTTTAGACAGATTAAACTTTTTTTAACTTTTATTAAAATTCATAATGTATAAACCTTGTAAAAAGAACAACTAAATATGTTTTTAATTTATGGATTTGTGTTGGGCAGTAGGTGTCATGGTTAAAGTCACGTATTGTTTTATTAAAGAAACGTCAGAAAACGTTTTCTGCTCAACTTTCAAAACCAAATTGATTTAGTGTAATGACACTAAAGATAAACATTACTTAAATCAATACTTCGTACGGATTGCATGTGGCTATTTGAAATTAAGTTCAATGAAAGTAAGTTTAATGTCACTTTTACTAAATGTGTACAAAAATTCCAATTCATATCGAATTAAGCCAATGACAAGGAATATGTGTATTTCGCAATTAAGAAAACATTATTTGTCATAAATAAACTACATTATTTGGCCTCCCATTGGCTAGTGAAACATTCATTTCACACAATCAATGCAGACAAACTACCAAGAACAAGATATGTTTCGGACGTTTTCTTCCCACTGCTCTTTCTTATAATCTAATGACATAACAATGTATAACGAACCCTTGGATTTCTTCTTTATGTTTATATAATATAATCACATTAGTACAAAGTTCGCTAAGTGTAAGTTACGTGTGACCTTATGTATACCTTACGATTTTTAAATAATTTGATTTCAGGCTACCATCCTGCAAGTCAGCGTGGGCCGATATGTTTTGACTGCGATGATATGACTGACATGGCTTTTTGCAAGCAGATCACGCAATGTGCTCCCGACGAGGTAATAGTTTCTATATGGGAATAGGTGAAAATTATTTTTTTCTTCTTATTTACATGAAGTATATATATCAATAGACCATAGTCGGCGGTTCTATGTTTTGTTTTTCCTGGTGAAGTGGCATGAACCGTTTTGTCTGTTGGTTCCGAAATAACATTAACATTTATTGCAAGTTGCATGAATGAATAGCTTTCTTAAAAACAACACAAAATCTCTATGCGTGTTATGCCATAATGTTCGTTCAAAGTTTGTATAGAAAAAATTAATTTGATTGGTTAACACAAAGTATGCTTTAGGTTATGGCATATCTTTCATAAATGCAGAATACAATGTTCCGTCATATTATATGGTTATTCTTAAAAGAACGAATATCAAACACTTATTTCAAAATGTATTAGTGGCACTTTCTTGTTTGACATCACTTTAACTAAAAACTTATTTTCACAGATACACGTGGAATCGTCATACACGTTTTCACTGTTTTATTTTGTGTAATAATATCTGAAAATATGCAAATTGTTTAACTTTGCTACAGATGTGTACAGTGTATGGAAGTCCGTCAATGAACTACGACAGCAAATGCATTTCCAAGAACAATCAGGTTTGTCTTAGTTTTAACCAAGTGCGCAACATGTATTTGTTAACGTCAGTTGACCCTTCATGTTATCTTATTTTTGTACGTAAACCATGTCGCAATACATATGTTATATATACATGATTTTTGTGTTTCTTCTTTCAGTGCGATACCCAAGGTGGTAACGGGTTTTGTCAGTTTTGCTGCTTCCACGACATGTGTAACCAAAATTGCACTAAGCACTAAAATGGACTAGCTATATATACAAACTCTTATCTTGATAATGTATTTGGAGTTTTTTTAATACTGTATAACACCACTTGTCGTTGTAAAATGCTGGAATTTTATGTTATGTAATTTGTGTATATTCGAAACAAATTATTGTTGTGCATTTAAACATATATGATACTTTATATAGGATGTTATTTATCTTTTAATAACGAATATTTTTGTTCTGGTGCCTTTGTTTTACGTTAATATACGAACACAGCTTATATAACTGTTTTTGATGTTTTGTTATAATTTTTATCTTTCAATTGTTTCCAAATGGTTCCTGAACTATGTTAAATGTCTCTGAGTCGTAGAATGCAAATTGATACATTTATTAATAGGAATGAAACGTTTTGACGTGTTAATATTATTTTCTATAAATAAAATTAGTCTAGATCGTTACTTTGTTATATGTGCACACATATTTAAAATCCATCTCAAACGAAAATATTTCAATCCATACTGAAATAGCATCAGTTCTTACGATGGGATACATCTATTTTACTTCCTCGATTTACTCCACAGATGTTATAGACTTTCGCGTTTATCACAAAATTGTCATACTTCAGTCGATTTAGTTTAGTTTTTTGTAATTACATCGACCAAATTGTGAACAGACGCAGGGTTTGCAACACTGATATATATTAAACATGTTATAGGACTTAGACTAACGACAACAGTCGTTCTAAGTATAGTAATGTGACTTGTGTAAAAATATTCTAGCACGTGGTGTAACGTAATACTAGAACATCCACGCAAAAAGCCAGAAAGGTTCTTTCATAAGCATAAACTAGCTGTTCACAAAAAGGCGGTTATGTATTGTTAACAAGATGTCTAAATCATAGGCACTTTAACGCAACACTCAGTTTTCAAAACTTATTTTTTCTATCGATGGATTTTTTCTTAATTTCAAATACAAACACATACATCATAGATTTATATTACCTTAAATGTACATTGCATTAGTCCACAGTTTGATGAGCAATATTTGATTTTACAATGACATTCAAAAATAAAATCACAAAATGACATAATCTTTAACTATTAACTTTCAGTATAAATACCCTGACTTAATCCCAATCGAACATGCTTTAAACAAGGGTTGCTGAATATAACTTATGTCAACGTATTTTTCTTATGACAGTCTATCATATAACTGCAATCCAGAACACAAGATATCCAGTCGAGGAATGGTTAATCTGTTCCCGAATATGATTCCAATCGAGTGCAGATTCAGAAGTAAATTAAATACATAATCAACAGTTTATGAAAAAAGATGATGGTTAAATCCTCGATTTCCGTAGGAAACCTGGGCGTAAATAAAAAATATGTTTAGTCATGTGTAAAACGATATAGAATTGACTCGTTGTTTTTGCAACCCTTTCCAAAGATTGATTTGACAGTACACACGATAGTAACACTTGTAATGAAATACAAAATTGAAACAGCTGTGAACCAATCAACTTCAGTTAAGTCATTGTTGACCGTATGTAACGAATAGGCATGCATTCAACCAAATACGATTAAAAGTGTAATGCAGGCATCTACATTCTTTTAAGTGTGTAAAGTTTGTTATAAAAATTGGCAAAACGAAGACGTAACAAGTTGAAATGAACAACTACATTCTATTTTTATTTTATACTATCAAAGTTACCGCAAATCTTTGATATTCAAGTATATACATGTATGTTTTTATTGCAGAATATTCCGTTACTAAAGCGTTGTTCAACAAACAAGAATATGTATGTGTTACACATTTAAACATAAAAATTTTGAGCATTTAGATAGGCAGCATATTCTGTTAGTTACCAATATATCGACCATATTTAGGCGAATTTTAACGTCTTCAGCACACAATGTTGTCACATAAGGGATCAACATGTGTAGGTAACGTGTACGTAGATGCTTTCGCTGAAATTTAATACACTTTACAGTCTTTTAATTTCTCATGCATTTATCTTCTCACCAAAGAACTGTTTTTCTTAAAATGCTTACCAGCCCAATCATGATCGCCTTGCATAAAAAAACATGAAATAAAATCACGTAAGCGTATGTATTGTAGCGAGTATACACATATGTTTTTCTCCCTATAATGTTTATTCTTACAATGCAATTTAGTGATCATTATTGAAAAATATGAGTGTATTCGTATGTTCGAAGATAGGCGGCACCGTTTCCGAAATTTCATACGGATTTTATTTTGTCCGGATGTCCTATTCGTCCAACAAATGTTCGTGTTTTGGCGAAACTCAAACTGTATGATTTCTAGAGTAGCGACCATTTAACGTATTCATCAACATGCGGTTGGTAATATTTAAACGTTTCCCGTTTTCAGATATAATTTATTTCAGATTTACCCGAAAAGTCAAATTGTCAATTATGAAAAATGTTTGTTATTTAACAGAAGTTCGGATTTGCACTTGTAAACATTATCGCAGTTAAAACAATGAAATTGTATGGTTTTTGCGTGTAAAGGGCTCATCAGCAGTTTGTTTTTGATAATGTTTTGCTTGCGTATAGATATAACTATAAGGTTAGTTGTTATTTTGCTCAACAAAGATCAACGATTCTATGTTAAGATAAGATATTCGCAAGGCAAATGTAATCCTATATTATAGCACAAACACTATAATTATGCTGTTAAATCCGTTTAATAAAGTTCATTAATTATCATGCATGTATAATAAGGACATGTGTTGAAAAAATAAAAATGAAACAAAATATTATAGTCAATAAAGATGTTTGAATAAAGACTGCAGTAAACATCAAATACATAAAGATCGAATTAAGTATTTGAATATTCTGCCATGACCGTTCAAGAAATTATTCTAGAAGTCTTACTGTGGCCGTGCCTGTCGACGCGCCAAAGTAGGCGGGACCTTTTGCGACGGGAACAACCTTGACGGCGGTCGAGACATCGGAAGTGGTTTCTTGTAAACCACATCAATGGTGTCAGAGTCACCATTTCCTTTGATCATCTTGATCGCGAGATAGAAAATCACGCCTACCACCATCGCTCCAGCCATTCCAACGGCCCCCACACCAGCAGCCTTGTGCAAGGAATCGCTTGGTGACACAGGTTTTCTCTTAATGATCTCCACAGGGGGTTTGTTGTCCTTGTCTATCGTACATACGCAGCTCACGAGGCCCGTCTTGACTTGTTTCTTCTGTATGGGTTATCGAGTTACACGATATAATTTTTAATTCGTAACGTAAATTAACAAGCAATGGCGTGTTCATCTGTTGTCAACTGAAGATCGAAATAATAATCTAATCGTTCGGTGCATATATCGGCAGTTACATAACAGCAATATATATATATATATATATATATATATATATATATATATATATATATATATATATATATATATATATATATATATATATATATATATTGATAGAAAGCTCAATCTCATGAACACCGTGTCCAATGTTAAAATGTAATTGAAGCGATTGATTCTATTCAATATATGTACATGCAGTTGTATATGATTTATGGTCAAACATGTATTTACCGCTCGCGTTCCCGCTGAAAAATGAATATATAACTCCATTAATTGAAAAACACATATCACATTGCACTCAAAAAAGTCAGTGACAAAAGAAATATATATTTTAGACGAGCCTTTCATAATAGTACTTCTCATTAACAAACATAAGCATGTCAAATGATTATCGCAAGACAAAATTTATACTTGAAAGACAGAGAATAATTAATTTCATTTCGAACATATATCTAAACGAAAACACGCCGAAAAGTGTATTAAAAAATGGTAAAATATGTCTCGTGTGTATAATGCATGCGATTGCTGGTGGTGCCTCGGGACTTAATCCGCAATGATATGTACAATCACAATCACACTCAAGGTTAATATAGCATTTGGGGATTTAATAATTCCAATGAAACACAATATACTCACCCTCCTTCTCGTAAGCACACTTCGTATTGCCCGGAACTGAAATAGTAACACGGAATGTCTGCGAAATACATATAAATAGATAGTTAAACAAATAGATAAACTATATTTACAAAATGTACACAAACATGTATGACATCATTAATCAGTTACAATGTACATTTTGTATAACGAAAACAACAAAGAATACGTGTTTAAAAACCGATGCAGCTATTAACGATTGCTAAATACTGACCAGATTTGGAGACCATTGTGTTCATGCAGACTACGTTCCTGAAATAATTGACATCAGACGATAATTCAAAGTAAATAAATAAGCACCATGAACACTGTATGAGTGAAGCGTTAAATATATTTAGCAAATGGGTTTGCGTGTGATTCTTGCTTTATGCGTGATTTAAAAATAGTGAATCAACTCGGCTCACATCATTTAGTAGTCATCAATTTTATCAAATCACAAAACGACAATCTGTTCAGGTTATGTAAATTGCGTCCTTTTTCATATCACAGGAACCCATCTCACACTTGAAATTTATGCAACGTTGTTTTGCATTGATATTCAAGTACACAAATCATGGACGCTCCTACCAGCAGGTGTATTTGAATTGCTTGAAATGCTGCCTAGTCGTTAAACATTAAACCATATTTAAAATAGATAAAGTTGGATAGCAATACAATGTACATTTCCATTTCGGCCCTCATTTACGTTTCACAAGTAAGGCTTAAAGTGATATTATGGGCATCTTACAGTTTATTGGTGTCTATCGCAACCGTTGTTTATTTTTGGAGGTTTCGCTTCATTTACACTTATATTTGTTAATGCAGCATCAACAAACTAAAACAATATCCCGAAAAGAGAAAAATAATGCACTTGAATATCAACCGTACTTTCGTTTTGACAACTGACGACATAAATGATTCGATTTACGGTGTGAATCTAAATCTTGTTTTAGTGCAGATTCGTTCATACGACACAAAGACACAATTATGTTTTACGGATCGTTTCGGCTTAGAGGACTGGGTGAGTCATGTAAAATATCGAATATAATATATATTTTGTATAAACAACATGTAGCAGGATGAGTTGTAGGTAATTGGTCAGTTACCACATTTTAACTAACTATTTTGACCTGTTAATTATTTTCAGCTCAATTCAACACTGAAAAATGCGCATAATATCACTTTAAACGTTTATTTTGCATGAAGTTAAAACACACCAACAAACATGCACGGCTAACGACCATAGTTATTGTTCGCTTCGCCAATCATCATTTAATCTTAAAATGAACTTGTTTTACAGACATGTTTTCAAATTACATTTAAGCGAACAATGAACATGTGTTTTACAGTATATGTTAAAGGAACACAATTCGAAAAATGCCATACCCATCGGTATCTGTTATACACGGTTTTTGCGGCGACCCATTTGGTGTAAAGGCAGATACTACTGCCATGCAATGAGGACTGATACCGTTCTCTGAAACCAGCTCGTTGTTGAATATGTGAACTTTATCAAGTGTACTGTCGCGGTGCACGGACAATTCTTCGCTGTATATAATGAAAAAGACAACGAATATATATCTGATTGAAACAAAATAGGAAGACCCTTAGATTTTTTTGTCAGTAAACAAATCAGTATTAAATAACCATTCTTTATGATTTCGAAGCTCGTCATGGTATGACCAGTCCTTGTAACAAGCCTTGAACCAACATCCGCAGCTACGAACGACTAGACGAAAACCTGAAGGAAAGGACGGCGCTGGCTCTTTACAGCGCTGTATATAGTTAAGGCTACGTTTTAGCAAACATAATTAACATTCCGAAAATGAGTGAACATATCAATGAAAATCATAATATATATTCTATATTTAGATCGCAAGAATTAACAATTGGACTTAATATGTCATTTTATAGTTTTATAAAAAACATTGTAAGTATTTATTGTGTCACGTGTTTCGTATCACAGTGTCATCAAATACAACACTAAACCAAGCGAATTCGTTCAATCGATATCCCTCGCGGAAACAATAATTTTATTTATTGATGTATGTTTCATATTTAAATGCAATAATTCTAATGTATGGAAGTGTATGTTTTGGGTTCTTGTGCATGACACTTCTCCTTTTCGATATGTATAAACCCATAACGTTTCATGTATAAATATCATATATCTGGGAAATAGCGCTGTAAAATGTTTGACAGACGGACGGACGGGCCTACTGACTAACAACATCAAAATTATATCCATCCACATTCGGAAGGAAGTAATAAGGTATGTATTTTATTCAAACCAGGTTCCATTTTGAAGCGGCTTTGTTGTTACGACTATGGTGTGACATTCACCACGGCCTCCGTCAGATGTTGTGCAGTTGATAACTGGAATTACGCCCATCTGAAAGCGAATATATCGAATTACAATTAATAGAAATACACAATATGTTTTACAATTAACTAATATATGTTTATAATGAAAAACAAATGCATCTAAGACAATCTACGTAGTGGCAACAAACAAGACGGTTACATATGTCCAATCATCCACTAATACATACATAGCCAAATCATACAAACATCAAATGGTTCTCACAAACATGGAAAGATAACGTACAAGTTCATCTCAACATACCTTCCTCGGTGATGTTCTTTACGAATTTTAATCTAAAACATATTTGTTCTCCGTGTTTGCTAACGTAAATTGATGAATGAAATAGAGGATATTTGTTGGATTCGGTGGATTATCGATTTTAAATAACGAGTGATCATAGAAAAAAATATTTTCACGAGTGGCGCAGTTTATATTTTTCTATGATCATGGATGAAACAAATGTAATCAACCAAGTTCTCAAGTTCAACGTAACATTTAGATATATGTTACAAATATAGATGTATACACCTTTTGAACTAAATGCTATATTATTTTATTACAACTGATTAGCCATGCATCTTAACGTACACAGAGCCAATACAATGGTTTTATTCGTATGAAAATGCGTTAGGACAATGGATGCTTAATATGTATTATGTATAAAGACATCAATTTAACTAATTATCCATTTACAATCCACAATACATGCACAACTGTTTAAATCCAGTTCGTAACAGAGATACTGTTTGACAACGTAACTATTATAAACGGTATATTGCAGACTTATAAGTTTGAGTGCGAGTAATCTTTACCCAGGGACGGAAACACTGAGGCAGATTAGACAGGTCTGTCTTGCTGTTATGTTTTCCTGTGGTTGATACGTTATCTCATTCTTGCAGTCCCTTGTCATGTGGGTGGGAAAATATGAAGTCCGTCCAACAGTTTAAAACGTGATTGTTTGAGACTCGGGCTGTTTCAGACAATATAGACGTGAGAGTGTTATGCTAAATTAATTTCGAGTTGTAATCACATCATCGTTAAATAAATTAAACAGATAAAAATAGATAATAAGAAAGCTATCAAAATGCTTCATTAAAACATACGTCTATGTCCAAGAGAACTCATTATTCTTGTGATGACCCAAATGTCGCTCCATCAGTGTAATGTTTTAATTTAAAACAGTTACATTTAAAATCCTCATCAATGTTCGATAGGGCATTTCAAAACTCTTAATTGCACATAATATAACAATCTAAGTAAAAAATCACTACGCAGCTTTCAGTTTTGAAAATATATATTGACACACACATATATATATAAGGATAAACAAATTCAAAGCAAACACTATAGTCGATGATAAAATGTTGAATTGAAACATAACTTAACCTATGCATTTTCTTGGAGCATGCTTTAAAAATAAAAAAGCAACGATAAATACTAAACAAAACAAAAACACGTTCAAATACAAATTATATTTTAAACAGCATTTGTAACTTTGACAATGACACTAACTGCATCTGGCACAATGTCCATGTCGGCGACAATTTTGACTGGACACTTCATCAAGGAGAGACACCCTCGAAAAACACAGGCCCAACATATGACCATACTACAGGAACTCACCAAGGTGTGTTACCCTTTAAAAAAAGAGTAAACATTCATCTGGAAAATAGTGATTGTATTTATTGATATCCTCGATAGTGTGTCGTAAAAGTTACTGTATTGATCAAGCTAATACATTCCAAGTATTGTTATGTATATGTCTGTTGCGCGTGTTTGTGTAGTGTCAAGCGCTTTTTGTTTTGGACTGTTTTGCAAATGGTCGCTTGCCCAAAATAAAAAGAAACGTTCATAAAATACGTTTTCTCTCCTGGTGAAGCAGCAAACGTTTCATGTTGTTCATATTCTCATACGGATCTTTAAACGTGTAAACACTGTACAGAATCGTTTTAAAATGTTTATGTACATTATTAAAATGCGACTGTTCACGTTTTCTTTTCAGGGAAATACTATTATATAGAAACAAGCTCCCCATGACAGGCTAATGAAACTGCTTGGTTACAAAGTGAATACCTTTCATCTTCTAACGGAGAACGCACTGCTTGGAATTCTGGTATTATATGTATGGTGCTAGTATTGGTTATTTGAACGTACGATTGTCAAACATTACAACCGTCCCTGGATATAACATCTGGTCCATGGAAGGAAATCAAGGCCCAACATGGATATTTGCGCAAGTAACAGTGACAACGGATGGTCTCAATCGGGTAGGCACTAAATAAGTTGATACTAACAAAACATGTGCAATCATGATTGTCTGCTCTATGATGAATTTTCCATGTTTTGCGATGTTTCTCAAACGATATTGCCTATAATCATGAATAAATGTAGAACCAACACGGATACTTACGTCATATAAAGGCCTTAAATAAGTTTCGGGAAAATAAACATACATATTTCTTCTAAAAGCAATTTACATCGATTAAGGTAACATGTTATTCGGTCTTTTAATATCGTCGACCCATGTTTTATTAAAATTATCAAACACTATTATTATAAACCGTCATATAATGCAGATTTATATTTTCAGATTATATTTGAAGGAACAGTAGGAAATGGTTATGAGGGTGACATTGCTCTTGATTACATCTCGTTTAAACACGGAAACTGCTCAAAACCAACTGCTCAAAAGATTACATCGGTAGCGTCCAGAATTGCGATATCAACCGTTCTGACTACGATAATGCCCCTAATTGGACAAGGTACATTTCGTTTAAAAAAGAAATTCAGTAACAGGTTGCAGGATCACGTGATCTTTTGGATTTCCACCTTTTAACTTTTATGGTTTTTAACGCGATGGTAAGTGGTGCTTCATTTCAAATAACATTTGTAAACAAGTTTTCTTAAGAATTTTAACTTGTGCATAAAATACAGTTTTTGTATGCTGCTTATGGCAATGTGTAATACATCAGAATTACTTTATTTAATAAGCGTGTGTTTGCATTCATAATACACGGCTATGTAAATAGTATGTTTTACGCAACCTGAAATGTTGTCACCGAGTTCAGACGTATTCAAGGATTTATTTTTATACCTTAAGATATCAGCACAAACTGCAAGAACAACTGTCTTTTACGCACTATAGATGTTTGCAAATGTTTTTCAATAACTTGAGATACTTGCAAAATAAAGTTCTTAACGGTGAGATTACATTCTGTCCAGCCCGTGTGTAAACCCCTGAAAACCCCGTTGATTCTGCACCCTGGTAAGCCAACGATAGAAGAAATGCGTTTATTGACTGTAAAATGCCTAATTACATGGATTTACAATATTGGATATAGCTTTACTAAACAAAAAATTACTTTGTGTGTTACGAAAGACGTCAACAAATGTTTAAATCATTTATTATAATGTTATTGTTCTAAATACATAACATATTTTTGCTCTGTACGGGTTATCGGGCCATCAAAAATGGAATGTGTGTTATTAAGGTCGATGACCTCAACTTTCGTTTATCTGTGTGTGTTACATAGGTTGCTTTGGCGACCCATGCGTTTGAGGCGTGTGCTATGTTCACTTAGACGAATACTTTTGTCTTTGTACATCTTGGTTCAATTGAATAAACTGTGAATAATATGCATGTAAACTGTGTTCAATCTGCATTAACACTTACTAAAAGTTGCAAACGAATATTCGTGCTTCAATTGTTAGTTATTTCATCAATATGTTTATTACATTTAGTGTACAACTTATTTAAATTGGTGTGAATCGCCTCGTCATGCAGATACAGACGAATGCAGTTCAGCCCCTTTCAAGAATGGGGCAACGTGTGAAGACGGTGTTGATAAGTTTATGTGCCACTGCACTGATGGATATACTGGGCATTTATGCGAAACATGTAAGCATGTTCTCGCTCTTATTAATACTGTTCTTATAAGATGACAATTCTGTGTTCACTTAACAAATTGTAGTGGACCCGCTAAAACCATAGATTATTCATTTGACATTAAGTAAAAAAATGTTGCTGCACGGTTTCGCATTCAAATGATGTGACATTAGCCAGTCCAAGCAATCTTGTCCTGTATTTATGCATTATATTTCAGATATGGATCCTTGTAACTAACTTCAATGTGTGAGAGGGAAGTGTTTTTCTCACCTACAACTGCACATATGCATTTGTCCAGCGGGCTTTTCTGGACAGTTTTTCGAGAGACGTAGCAATATAGTTCAACGCCAAATTTATATATAAACGACCCGTTCATTGTTGTACATGTATATATTATTTCGCACAATATAAATAAACATTTTTCAATATAAATGATGCGATTAAAGTCTTTGAAGTTTTAAAACGCAAAACGCACTGAACATATTTGGTTTGATTTGTTATGTGTAAGATCCTAATAAACCTTTTTCATTATCTAAATCAAATCTATTTGAACCCGAAACATGAAAACACGTTAATATGCATACGGGCAATTTTTTTACGTATCGATGTATAATAATTTAAGATTTCGACCATTGTGCTAGCCATCCGTGTGAAAATAATGGCCGCTGAATGAATGTCAATTCTTCGTACACATGCGAGTGTCAATTCGGATTTTCAGGACAAAATTGTTCTAAAGTAGGGTATCCGTCAATTGCTTCATATACATTGGTATGTGCCAATATTTTGGATTTTAATTAATCATTAAGGGCTTAATCTTCTTAATACCTTAAAAACGATCTTACCGTTTGTTTCCGATAATTCTTAATAGATACGGGCTTAATACGCCATTTGATCTAAAACATGTAAGAAACACACTCAAAGTAACAAAGTTTATATATATATGTAAAGGTGCTTTTAAACATTAACGTCACACGCATTTAGATAATGTCCCTTAACGATATTTTCTAATGCAATTCACCTCAACAGACAGTAAAATGGATTCTATTTGCAACACCTAACTACGTGCAACTCAGACGAGGTATATTAGAAGTAGACACTATCTATGAAATTACACATAAATACAAAACCGTTTTGCCAGTGCATCGATTAGAAAACACAAAACGTTTATTTTTATATTCACGTTATTTGTATTTGACATGTATTTCTTGAAACAAGTTTATACGATTTCAATGTCAACATTTTGTAATTTCAAACGTATACCAATATATGCATATGACCGAGTAATGTTAAACTAAATCAATTTACATTCTTTGTATGGTATAAAAAAAAATCGTTTACTACAGAAAAATTATATATTAAAACGGTCAAGACGATCGTCGTCGATACCGACTCGTCTACTCATATTTTACTCACATGGTTGTGTCGGTGTTTCGTACGAACGAAGCTGCCTATACTATTTGGTATTTTCGAGCAGAGAAACTGTCTTGTGTAAATAAAGTAGTTTTATAACATACAGCAGAAAATTGTTGAAAAAATACATGTCGTCTTTTACTGTCTGGTACTACTTTGTGTGACCTTTTATTCTAGTTTTTGATTCAGCAGTATGGCACTTACTTTGACAGAAAGGCATTGGGTCAATTACACTAGCTTAAACTGTGTCTTATAATATTTCGGTTGGGGGTTTTTAACAGCATTTGGTACATGAATATAACAAGAGGTTTTCACTCGCCCGTAAACGCTCATTTGACCTAAAAGTACAACAATAGTCGTAGTTTTGACCTAATTACATATTCAAACATCGTCTTGAAATAATTAATGTTAAAATAGAATATTTTGTAAAAACATGTTGCTTTCAGAGTTGATACAAGGTTTGAATACGGTTTGACCTGGTGAGCCATGGTTTGGATGCACGTTACTTAGATTTAAACTTTGCATGAACATTGCAAAAAACATTTTGATCTAGGTTCTGTAAGAGAGCAATACATGTTTCTTGTAGATTGATAACACGATTTGACATTGTGACATAGTTTGTTTGGACACACATGATTCGAAATAGGAACTATTGCTTTCCATTTTACATTCTAAGACGTCGACCCCTAGTTGTTCTCTTCTTTAAAAGTATGTGCTTTTCTTGTGTATTGCATTTGTTTTGAAATAGGTTTCTTGCCAAAAATGAAGGAATGCATTTAAAAATAAGATTTTTCGTATTAACTTTCTGACCAACTATTTGGTTGAATGCATTCATATTCGTTGCACACGGTCAACAGTTACTGAACTGAGTAGATTGGTTCAAGCTGGTTTTTTTTTAATTACAATTATTACTATGGCGTTTACTTTCAAATCAATCGTTTGAAAAGGTTGCATTAACATGGAGTCATTTCTATATCGTTGTATACATTACTAAACATATTTATTATTTACGTCCAGGTCTCCTAAGAAAATCGAGGATTAAAACATCATCATGTTTTCATGAACTGTTGACGAATGTATTAAATGTACTTTTATCAAATGTACTCAAATGGAATCATATTCTGAAAAAGATACACCATTCGTCGACTTAATATTTTGGGTTCTGGATAACAGTTATATGAAATACTGTCATAAGAAAAATTCGTTGACATTAATGATATTCAGCAACTCGAAATTTACCCTTGTTTAAAGCATGTTCGATTAAGATTGGCAATAGGTATTTAAAGTGAAAGTTTATAGTTAAATATTATGCCATATTGTGTTTTTTTTTATTTGTGAATGTAATTACTAAATTATATATTGTTGATCAAACAATGTACTAATGCAATGTACATTAACGGTAATATTAACATATGATTTATGTGTTTGTATTTTGAATTAAGAAGAAATCCATCTATAGAATAAATAAGTTTTGAAAACTGTTCTTGTTGCGCTAAAGTTGCTATGATTCTAAACATCATGTTTACAATTATAAACCGCCTTTGAATGAGCAGCTATTTTATCGTTTTTAAATAACATTTTTGGCCTTGTGGCGTGGATGTTCTAGTGTTACGCTCCACCACAGGTTAGCATATTTTTACACAGCTCCTATTAGTATAATTCGAACGAATGTGGCCAAAAGTCCAACATGTAAGATATACCAGTGTTGCATACCCTGCGTCTGTTAACAATTTGTTCGATGTTATTACAAACAAACTAAACTATATCGACTGAAGTATCAAAATTTTATGAGTTTCTATAAATGCGAAAGCCAATAACATCTGTGGAATAAATCAAGGACGTAAAATAGATATATCCCATCGGAAGAACGGATGCTATTTCAGTATGGATTAAAATATTTTCGTTTGAGAGGGATTTTAAATATTTTAACACATATAACAACGTAACGATCTAGACTAATTTTATTTATAGAAAATAACACGTCCGATTTATAAATGTATCAATATGCATTTTACGACTTATAGACATTCAACATCTTTCAGGAAGCTTTTTGAAACAATTGAAAAAATTAAAAACATATAAGAAAACATTAAAACAGTTATATAAGCTGTGTACATATATTTACATAAAACAGAGGCACCAGATAAAAAATTGATTCAATATTTATTTATAAAAATAAATAACATCCTATATAAAGTATTATATATGTTTAAATACACAACAAAAATTTGTTTCGAATATACACCATGTGTGTCGCGTCATTACATTCCAGAATTTTACAACGACAAGTGTTATTGTTTTAAAATCTAAATACATTATCAAAAGAAAAGTTTGTATGAATATCCGCTAGTCCATTTTAGTGCTTAGTGCAATTTTGATTACACTTGTCGTGAAAGTTATTATAGTTATATATAGTTATTAAACGTTTCCTATTGGATTATTTTTACATCTGGAAAACATGCAAGTTAGTATCAAGCCCTTTTCTGAAATGTTTAACCTACCCATATGCAATAAATACATATTTTAGTTAAACAAAATGCCCTAACTAAAAAAACTTGAGATTTGGCGTCACTTAAATTCACGGAAAAAAGGTTTAATGTTTTTGAATTCGTAAAGCACTTTCTGGGAAGCTGCACTACATAAACGCTGTTATCTTCCTTACAGTGCAATTGTTTTAGTTTAGCATGGAAACGTGTTATGCAGAGATCTACACTCACTCTACACTCTACACATTAAGTGTGTCAATGTTGTTACAAAAGTTTGCAATACAAAGATGGTACAAGTTGAAATGAACATATACATTCCAATTCACTAAGTTTTAATCATATACTATCGAAGTTTCCGCAATCCTGTGATATTTAAGTATATACATATGTTTTTCAACCGTATCGTGACTTACGCATTCTTCATCGATTAAGAATATTTATGTATAAACATGAACACTTTGAGAATTTAATCGGTAGCATATTCTGCTTTTTACCAATGTCACGACCATATGTATGTGAATAAACGTATTTAGTAAAAAATGATGTCACATCAGGGATCAACATTTGTAGGTAACGTGCACGTAGATGACTTCGCTGAAATGTAATGAAGTGTAATAACGTTCTTTTTCTCTAAATAGATCAACGATTCTTACGGCATGGGTAATCCTTCATTGTAGCACAAACACTATCATAATGCTGTAAAATCCGTTTAATAAAGTTCAAATTTATTATCATGCATGAACAATAAACAATAGTCTTGAAAAATAAAAAGTAAAACATATAATAATAGTCAATAACCATGTTTGAATAAAGACTGCAGTTAACATCAAATACATAAAGATCGAATTAAGTATATAATAATGGCATTAACGAGGATTGAATCCTCTGGCATGACCGTTCAAGAAATTATTCTAGAAGTCTAACTGTGGCCGAGCCTGTCGACGCGCCAAAGTAGGCGTGACCTTTTGCGTGGGGAACAACCTTGACGGCGGTCGAGACATCGGAAGTGGTTTCTTGTACACTACATCAATGGTTTCCGAGTCACCATTTCCTTTGATCTTCTTGATCGCCAGATAGATAATCACGCCTACCACCATCGCTCCAGCCATTCCACCGGCCCCGACACCAGCAGCCTTGTGCAAGGAATCGCTTGGTGGCACAGGTTTCCTCTTAATGATTTCCACAGGGGTTTTGTTGTCCTTGTCTATCGTACACACGCAGCTCACAAGGCCCGTCTTGACTTGTTTCTTCTGTAAAGGTAATCGAGTTACTCGATATAATTTTTTAATTCGTAACGATAATAAACAAGCAATTGCGTGTTCATATGTTGTTAATTGTAGATCGAAATAAGATCTTAGCGTTCGATGCATATAACGGCAGTTACATAATATATATTTAAATTTATAGAAACCAATAAACACCATCTCCAATGTTAAAATGTAATTGAGGCGATTGATTCTATTCGATATATGTACATGCAGTTGTATATTATTTATAGTAAAATAGGTATTTACCGCTCGCGTTCCCGCTGAAAAATCAATACATAACATTTTCAATAATTGAAAACACATCTCTTAAATCTACACTGAACTCAAAAGAGTCAGTGGCATTAACGAAATATATATTGAAGACGAGCCTTTCCTACATAGTACTTCTCATTAACAAACATCAGCATGTCAAATGAGTGTCGCAAGACAAAATGTATACTAGAAATACATAGTATAATTAATTCCATTTCGAACATATATCTAAACGAAAACACACAGAAAAGTGTATTCAAAAAATGGTAAATTATGTCTCGTTTGTAAAATGCATGCGATTGCTGGTGGTGCCTCGGGACTTAATCCGCATTGATATGTCCAATCGCAATCAAGGTTAATATAGCATTTTGGGATCAAATCATGCCAATTAAACACAATATACTCACCCTCCTTCTCGTTAGCACACTTCGTATTGCCCGGAACTGAAATAGTAACACGGAATAACTGCGTAATATATATACATATTTTAGTAAAACAAATAGCTAAACTATATTTACAAAATGTACACAAACATGTATGACATCATTTATCAGTTACAATGTACGTTTTGTATAATTACAACAGCAAATAATACGTGGTTAAAATCCTATGCAGCTATTAAGTACTGACCAGATTTGGAGACCGTTGTATTCATGCAGACCACGTTCCTGAAATAATTCACAGCATACGATAATTCGAAATAAACTAACACCATGAGTTAAGCGTTAAATAATATTAGACAAATAAGTTTACGTTTGATCCTTGCTTAATGCGTCATTACAAAAAATCGTAAATCAACTTGGCACATATCATTTAGTAGCTAATGGACATTGTTTGATATACAATCATGATTTTTTTTCAAAATCAATTTCATCAGATCACAAAACAGCAACCTGTTCAGGTTGTGTAAAATGCGTTCTTTTTATATCGCGCGAACCCATCTCACACTTGAAATTTATGCAACGTTGTTTTACGTATTGATATTCAAATACACACATCATGGACGCACATATTAGGAGGTGTATTTGGCTTGCTTGAAATGCTGCTGTGTCGTAAAACATTTAACCATATTTAAAATTAAGATGAAGTTAAACGTTTATTTTGCATGAAGTTTAAACACACCAACAAACATTCACGGCTAACGAGCATAGTAGTTATTCGATTTGTCAATCATCATTTAATCTTAAAATGAACATGATTTACAAACATGTTTTCAAATTATGTTTAAGCTAACAAAGAACATGTGTTGTACATTATATGTTAAAGGAACATAATTCGAAAAATGCCATACCCATCGGTATCTGTTATACACAGTTTTTGCGGCGACCCATTTGGTGTAAATGCAGATACTACTGCCATGCAATGAGGGCTGATACCGTTGTGTGAAATCAGCTCGTTTTCGAAGATGTGAACTTGCTCAAGTGTACTGTCGCGGTGCACGGACAATTCTGGGCTGTTTATAATAAAGAATACAACGATTAGGTATCTGATTAAATTTTTGAACCAATTCTTTGGCAACATCTTTTTTTATTAGAAATATATCAAATGTGGGCGATTGTCAAAACATCGACTGGCTTTTTGTCCCAGTACACATCGTTTGTAAATAACATTAAAATGCTCAATCCAAAGTATTAATCGTTTTTTAAAAGTCCCATGCCAAAACAAACAGGAAAACCCTTATCAAAAACTTTGCCAGTAGACAAATCAGGATAACAACTATTATATAACTATTATTTATGAATTCAATGCTCGTCATGTTATGACCAGTCCTTGTAACAAGCATTGAACCAAATCCGCAGCTATGAAAGACTAGAAGAAGACCTGAAGCTGAAGGAAAGGGCGGCCCTGGCGCTTAACAGCGCTGTATATGGTTAAGGCTACGTTTAAGCAAACTGAATTAACATTCCAAATAAAAGTGAACATATAAATGATAGTCATAGTATATATACTATTTTTGGATCACCCAAATGAACAATTTGGACTAAATCTGTCAATTTTAAATACAGATTTCGGCATCCTCACATATTTTTTTTAGAATAACAATTTTATTTTCATATTTTTTGTTTTTGATTTACACATTTCAAGTTGAGAAAAAAATGTTTTATTTTTGGACATGGGTATTTCGAATACACTTATATATAAAACGTATATTGTAACAAAACAGTCATTTCTTAAGTACAAAACTGTTGTCCTTTTGTGTCAGGGCTTGCATTTTGAAAAAATTGCCCTCCGCCTCCGTTCAAAATTAATCCCCTTCTCATAGGGTTTGACTATGTCAAATACCCACAGAATAAGTGTACGTTGAATCGATCTTTCTATTCATGTATATAATCTTAATATCTTGGAAATCAGAACGCCATGTGACATTTAAATATTATCGTCTTACAGTCCTAAAGTTTGAATCCAAATGTCATTTACTTACATGATAACCGATCAGATACACTGAATTTATCAAAACAGTACAGGTCGACGTTATTTACACTACTCAAATATTGCTGTATTTTCTCTTTCAAAAATATATTTATTTAAACATTGCAAGCATTTATTGTGTCACTTGTGTCATCAAATACAATAATAAGCAAGCTTGTGCATCGGTTCTTGTGCATGGCAATTCTCCTCTTTGATATGTATAAACCCATAACGTTTTATGTAAAAATATCATGTACAAATATCATATAGTTTCTGGGATAAAGCGCTGTAAAATGTTTGACAGACGGACTACTGTTTCGGCCTACTGACTGACAACATCAAAATTATAACCCTCCGCATTCGGCGTGAGATAAAAAGGTATGTATTTTATTCAAACCAGGTTCCATTTTGAAGCGGCTTTGTTGTTACGACTATGGTGTTACATTCACCACGGCCTCCGTCAGATGTTGTGCAGTTGATAACTGGAATTACGCCCACCTGTAAGCGCATATATCGAATTACAATTAATTGAAATACACAATATGTTTAACAACTAACGTATATATGTTTATAATGAAAAACAAATGCATCGAAGAAAATCTACGTAGTGGCAACATATAAGACGGTTACATTTGTCCAATCATCCACTTATACGGTAAGACTTTTCACACTACACATGCAAGTATATGGCAATTTAAAACACATATACATATTACCTCCGTTTGAGAGTAAATGACACGTGAACATGCAGACACAGCACATTCCCTGAAAAACAGATAGTATAAATAAAACAAGGTCAGCAAATAATCTAGCTAATTGTTTCGGACTGCGCGCCTTAAAACAGCTGCAGTCCGGTTAAATTATAAATCCCCGCATTAAACTTGAAATGAAACAATTGCTTTTACACACATAATAACATTCACATTTATAATTTCAACCAAAGCGTATATTTACTGTGCATATACCTGAACGTTCCGCGGGCGCTGATGTTAAAACACACTTCTGCGGGAGCCAGTGATTGCGGTATATCAACACTAATTGTATACGTTGAACCATAACCCTGAATGACGGGCATCGTATTGCCAGATTTCACATTAACCATTGGTCGTGATTGACTGAAACAGCGCATCATGCAAATTTATATCTGGAACATATTTGCTGAAATTCCTTTACCTATTTTAAGTTAACAAGTTTAATATCATGGCCTTCCTTTCCTTAAAATTAAGAGTTACATAAATAAATATTGACAGTTTTCGTAAAATGCTCTTGATGGTATAACGCAGTAGTTTTATCTTAAATAAAACACTCTTTCCTGTCCGAGATGTTTATTTATCCCGCGATAATTAAGATTTTGATTTTGCATTTAACATTAAAAAATATGATCCATAATTCTGTTTAACAACTATGATGTCGCCAATGGTGAAGGCAGTTTAATCTGCAATACAAATACGATCTTGTGTAAACTTGATAAAATACACGATACCTTCCGGTAACAAGAATATCCATAACACACGTAGAGTGACCGCAAGTTATGCTTGATGGAACAGTGCTGATCTCACATTCTTCAATATCTGGAATACATATATATACATGTTTTATCTTATATTTATAGCAGAGTATTTATAGCAGAAAAAAACGTATGCTTTATTATAAAGTTGGACATTTTATTTAACTTAAACGAAAACACTTTAAGTGAAAAAAGGAACAATAGCGGACATGCTTGTGTTCAATATTTGAAATTATTTTTTAGAACATGACTGAAATACGTTTCTGACAGAAACATTATATTAAATAATATTATACAAATTATAATTACTTTTCTCACACGATTGTCCCGTAAATCCAGGCTTACATCGGCAACTTGCAGTACCATTTGGGGATTTACAAACTCCATTGGTACAATGCAGTTTGCTGCAAGGTCCTGAATTCTCAGCTTAAATGCCGGTTAAAATAACTGATTATTATATGCTATCAACATGGGACCACATTATATTGCATTTTGCATTAGATGTAATTATACATTTAATATCTTAAATTGATAAATATTGTTATAACAATAATAAATTACTGTGAGTATATATTTATTTACACTCTAATACATTTCAACAATATATTATATATGCTAAATATGCTTTTACTTATACGTTGATATTATGATCTTTTATATATCCATGCAAAGCATATTTATACTTAAATATTCTATATATCAAGCCTAATATACCTATAGCCTCCTTTGAGTTGACATTTACATTGGTGCAATGCCGATCGGAGAAACTGTAACATGTGTGAAAATATACTATATACCAATTGTATTGATTTAGTGACATATGTTAATTAAAACAATACCTATTACCAGATTAAAGGGACCTTTTCACATATTTTTGCATGTATTGACATTGTCATTAAATGCTTTATATTGATTTATGTAAACATTGGATCTAAAACGCTCAAGTAAAAAACAAGAACAAACATAAAGAAGGAAAAATGTAACCCTCAACTGGACTCGAACCACTAACCCCTGGAATAAAAGTCTAACGCTTAGACCACTCGGCCATCCGTGCTCATACAATGAGAATGTATTTAATTCTATATATAACAATCTTCGAAGTGTCACAAAGTATAACGACAACAACAGAACTCTCCAAATTATTCAATCGTTTTGCGTTGCAACGCTTAATAATTTTCAGGTTTTCAATCGTCATAAGATGCATATGATGGATATTTTAGAGCATGGAAAATGTTAAGTATTACTGTTTCCCCAAAAAATATCTTAACTATAACAAGAATTTGCGAATCTTAAACAATTGTTTAAAATGTTGTCAATTTACCTAAACGTGAGAAGGTCCCTTTAAAGTATCAAATGTAATATAGCTGAATTATACCGTTCTATTCTGAAATAAAGCGATCAAATAATAAATTGATTTATTGACACATGTTATTTAATTCGTATTACCAGATTAAGGTGTCAAATGTAACATAGCGAAGCATACCGCTCAATTCTGAAATAAAGCCCAGTTTTCCAAATAAACACAGTTCAAAAACAATAATACAACAACAAAAAACCAACAATATCATTAAACGAAGTTTCGTGTATCATATATCATGCTGGTTAACAAATACGAACAGTACATGTTTAATATAAATATACTACGAGTACCTGAAGCATAATTGAACCTTCATCCCGTTCAAAGAAGCAGCTGGAGTGAAGACAACATCATATTTGCATACAGCGTTATCAACAGTAGGAACCAAATTAACCATTGTGTTGTCGGGCGTAATTTCCGGCGTCATGGATGCGTTACTATGGGATACAAATATATTTATATGTTATAATATTTTTTCAATGACATTGCTAAAATAACCATAAGTAATGAAATAATGTAGGAGTACTTACTGCCATTGTACGTATGCATTTATTTGCAAAGGAAGAGTTCATGCGCTACCTAACCTTAACATTTAATAGATATACCATGTCTATGTTCACTATTTTTAGAACAGTTAAATGTCCTTATATACCTACCAAAACTTTAGCTAAAGCTTTTGGTCAGAGACACAATTCAAGTCGATGTGTATTCCGTATTCCAATTTTCCATATTACAGCAATGTGTAAGGATAACTTGAATATAATGAATAATAATTACATATCTTTCCTTATTGCTTTACAATTTAATATATGTACAGTACCATTGACCACCCGGGGGTTTCTTCGTTTCAATTATGTACAGGCACGGTTTTCCCACTGGACATGCCATTGTGGAGTTGTTTGGCATTGTCGGTGGCTGCACAAAACTGCTATTGCCAGGATTATGTGAGTTCTGCTAGAAATATTTGCATTTTAAAGGTTATATTTACGCGAACAGATATCAAATTAAAACAGTATTTTATAAATATAAGCGTGAACCGGAAGAATTAAAGGATTACACATTTTATTCAGGTTAATACATAGAAGTATGCACACAAGCTCAGAAGTAAGGTATTTAATTTTGTTTTTAATTTGATTAAATATGAATGATGTAAATAATGATACAATTCGAATAAGCAAGCACATAGAATTAACAAATACTGTTTTAAGTTTGCAATATTGCTATCCATGACAATACTGATGCCTTGCACTAAATTCTACTTCCCGCATAACATTCCTACTTTCTAAATTCGCAAGCTAAAGTTATGTGAACTCACCGGAATGAAGGACTCTACAAAAAAGAATACAGTTTGTATTAAATTTATTTTGTCATCACAAAATACCAGATTATTATTACAAACATTGTATCTCAAGTGTATTCCATTTACTCGTATAAAGAGGGGAAACACATATATTTGTTTTTAGAGAGATCAATATGAAACAATATATCAAAGTACATACCGATTTGGTAGCAAAGTTCGTCGGCGTTTACACTGCAAAGTAACAAAATAATTAAAAAATATGCTTTCCACTTATAATATGATCATTTAAAATACTTGAGAATATATCACTAGTAATATGTGCATGATAAAAATATATATAAAATAACAGCAGTGACAAACCTGTGATAGTCAGATGTCTGCACGCAATACTTAAACATGCCCACGTATGTTGCCTTGACCGATATAAAGGCGTCGTACGAACATTTACCATTGTTGCTGCAATTTGGCGGGTAACTTAGCGTTGATTTCGGCTGGTGGACTATCAGTCCAGGCGAGTAGTAACCAGTCAGTAGTACTGGTCTGTAATGAAGTAATACATAATGATGAAATTCGTATTTATAGAACACAATGTCAATTAACATTGCAGTAGTTGCATTAAAATGTAACTCCCTTTTACTAATTTAATATTTATATAAAACTGTACACGATTTGATTTCATAAAAGAGTAGAGTGCACGGCATTACATTGTTAACATAACTATATTCCGTATAAATATATCATTTACACGACTTAAATTGTTTACGGAATATAAAAACATACTTGGTCACAGACTTATTCCGTTTTATAAAAGAAGCTGCAAGAAAATGTTTTTTTCGGGATATGTTTTAAGATCGAATCTAAAGAGATGAATTGACTCAGTCAGCCGGCACAACTTACGGTGTATTAGGGTCTCCATCTACTGGCAGTACAATTGCACATGGCGCGTTCACCTGACATCGAATGATCTCCGGAATCGTGAATTCCGTAAACCGAGGAGGGTTCTATTGGCAATCGATAACATTTAAAAGCATTATAAGTGTCTGTTGATTTTGTTTATATTATATTTCTGGATAAATGCCTGATAAGAACGTATCTGTTGGTTATGGAACTATTTTCTTTTGGTATGTTCATAGAAAGTAAATAAAAAGCTTTGTTTGTTTTAAAATAAATTTCAAGAGAACAATTAAATTGGTTTTTACCGGATTGTTTGGTGTCCTTGGTTCATTCAAGGATCCGCCTAAATCTGTTAATATAATAAGAATTAAATCCAAACAAGATACTACCATTACCATGTCAAAAAACGGATAAGAACATTCTCAATCTATATTCAGATTGATAAAAGAGCAACAGACGAACGCTGAGGAATCATTAAAAACTAGGACTTGATATACATTCTGTATTGGAAATGTCATAGATGAATACACAGTATTCAATCATTTTATTTACTTCAGATTGTATCATTCCATGGGTATATGCAATATACAATTAAAACTTTTCCAAGCTGATTGTATGGCATTCTTCAATTTGTGGTAGCACTGTATGGTATTCTGGTTTACTATGTTTTATTTAACGTTCGAACATATCATACCATATCGGTAGTCTGATATGCCATTTGTTTGTGGAATATATGTTTGAAAGAAAAAATCAACAAAAATTGTAAGGTTGATAAGTAAACAAAGTTTGGCCACGAACATTTCCATTTCTTTTTTAATGCAATAAAAGTTGAAATATCCCGCCTACCTAATTCGCATTGAAGGCCGGGGTGGTTAGGTGGACATGCGCACTTAAATCCGTTAGCCACGTCTGTACATATAGCACCATTTTTACATGGCCCAGATGCACATTTGTTTGTTTCTAAAATAAAAAAAATCACGCAAGCTGATATATGGTTATAGTGAACCTTTCATGACTAAGTCTTTGTAAAAACCACGTCTCTTAAACGCTACAGGTTACAATATATACTGAAAACGCACAATCCGCAATAGTTAATGTGCTAGATGACTTAATCAGTCAAACCATTTAGAATGTATTAACAACCAAATCAAACACAGCAAGAGTATACAGTGTATTTACGATCTTTAGCTATAAAAATGTGGAAATAATTTTAACGCAAACAATAAATAGAAACACTTTGGTGTATATTAGCATAAATCTGTATAGACTAAACTAACGATTCATGCATTCATTCAGGAGAAGATATTAGAACATATATGCAAATAAAAAAACAATCACAACAATACAACAAAACAACAACAGACAACAGAACTGATATGTATGGAATATTACCGTTTTGACAGTTGTAACCTGTGTAACCTGGCCTGCATATGCACGAATAATTGTTTGATCCATCAATACAGGTGGCGTTGTTCTGACACGGATTAGACACGCATTCGTCGATTGCTTGTGCATTCACTATAAGACATGTACGTGTGTGTATAAAGTGAATGCACACTCTTTCTAGTAATGGGCTTCTTTTCAGCGAAAATAGGCGTTATACCAATACAAAGTTTTCCTAATTATGCTAATTAGTGACACTTACATATTTAAAAGCTTACATGACCAGGCAGATATTAAAATTCAGACACACTTCATACTGAAACTCACTATACTACATCATAATGAACTATTATGATAAAACTATTATGTAAAAACAAAGCAATTGAATACATAAAACACACTTGAAATCAATAGTTTTTAGAATGTAAACATACATCTTGTTCGAATATTATCATTAATGTTGCGATGGAGTTTAGTTCTAAAAAGCGTATATTTGAATAAAAATGTACATGTGTCGCAGCGGCCCCCTTCCCAGCCAAGAATGCACTTGCATGTGTATGAGTTGACACCATCTATACATGTACCGCCATTGTAACAGGGTGAACTTATGCAGTCGTCTATATCTGAAGGAACATATACACACGTCACTATTCTAACAGTTTAATGCGTTCACATCTTTTCAAATTATACTTAACTGTTATTTACTGCTTATATATAAATACATTATTTCAGCTTTCAAATCCAACACCAACACTTCCATCTTTTAAAACAACACACATTTTCTTATACCAATTATACCATTACGATTACAATTATCACTAATATATAATAATTATAACTTATATAACACTTCTTCTTTTATAAATGCATGAAAAATATAACGATAACTTATTTCGATCACTCATCAACACAAATCATACCACGATAACCCATAGGTTTAATGGCTTTTCATTTTTGTTCAATGATTTAGGCTACAGTTTTTAACACACTAACTTAAACGTTACCAAGAGGGTATTTACAATATATTAAGCCCACAGACTTATTGCATGCTGCTCCGTTCTGGGATGGATAAGATGAGCATTCGTCAATATTTACAAAACAATATTGTTATCAACGTTACACGCAAGATATTGTTGCTTCACTATATAAACTTAATGTATGTAATCTTTCTTTTCTTCATTATATACTATTTATCTTTTTTGAAATGGATCATGCATATCATGTTGTAATCGTGTTCTACGTTGCAATTAGAAATGCAATAACATCGTTAATTTAATCTGTAATGATAAAAAGTATATACCTCTTTCACAATAGCTTCCTTGAAATCCTGTCCCGTTGCAATTGCAAGTATAGTTGTTTATGCCATCAATGCATGTACCATGTTTACAGTTGTTTTGTGGGTTGCATTCATTTGGATCTAAATTGTTCAAATGTTATAACCAGGTGATCGACAAGAGTCAATATCGGTTTGAAACAAAAACCAAGTTGTTTTGAAACACAGAAATAATTACAACTAAATCTGTATTATGTAACTCGCAGGAATAGTATATTTATGGGTTGTTTCGCAATTAAAGTGGATTGCGTTGCTTTTTGCAAGCCCAAAGTTAACTTGGAATAAAAAAAATACATGCAATTTGCGAGTGTGATAGAATCCCTAGGAATTCCACTACCATGATATAGTTCATTTATAATGTACAGTTAACGTTAACAATAAAAACAACTTAACATATCCCCTCCACAGATAATACATGATGCAAAAACAATGAACACAAACACAGTATTCTATTATAGAATTGTTCACAGATGATCATGATATCAGTTTGATCTGAGCATTAATGTAACCATAAATATCAGGGATTTTGTGTCGTCATGGAAATATCCGGGAATCTAAGGCCATTGGACACGATTTGTTTTTTTTTAATATTCTGAATTAATATAACTACTTACTTATGCTACAGTTTGAACCGGTATACCCAGGGACACATTCACACGTGTAGGAGTTGACAGACTGACGACATGTCCCGCCGTTTTTGCATGGGGAAGGATTACAGGCATCTACATTTAATTAAAAAAAACAGTGAACATGACTATAAGTGAATTGCATGCTTAATTATATGCACATTTTCCAGATAGATTTGCAAACAAAAAATTAGCGAGTTGAATATTAAAAACTATCTTTGATACATAATTGTATGGCAATAGTCCGATTTTTTTTTCAAAATCAAAATGTGATAACCTGATAAACACATAGAATGGTGTGTAGCACAATGTGCAACTTGATGGCTGAAAATAAATTGAAACAATATTAAGAAGCGTTTAAGGATTTAAAAACACAATGCACTTATAGCTGTTTACCTATGCTACAGTTTGAACCGGTATATCCAGAGACACATTCACAAACGTAGGTGCTGACAGAATAACGACATGTCCCTCCATTTTGACACGGTGAAGGATCACAGACATCTAAATATTAAAAACAGAACAATTATCATGACAATAAGTATTCGGCATTCTTAGTATTATGCAGATTAAAACAAGATTGTTCAACACAAGAATCAACGCTTTAAGATATGGATCGTTAATCACGCATAATAATGTATGGGAAAGAACACATTTGGACTACACAATTTCACAACGGTAATCGGGATTTTTATATAAAGGACAATGAGATCCGAAACAATGTCTGATCAGATGAACAGTGCAATCGATGAGTCTTAACGAACAGACATCATGAATCTAAACACTTTCAATGATAATTTCTTTAATAAATAGTGTTTATAACGGCAAATCGTGTCATTTGCTTATACTTGATCCACAATCCTGGCCTGTAAATCCTGGTTCGCAAGTGCATTGAGGTCCACTTCCTCTCGAGACGCATTTTCCACCATTCTTGCAATGAATCTTCTGACACGGTCCAAACTCTGAATGAGGTGTAATACACAATTAAAGTACAAATATGGGAGTATATGAACCATGCCACTCTTGATATATTTTTGGCGATATAATCGTTTAATCCTCCCTTAGTCTTTTATCGATACGACAATTGAAACACGACTAATTTTACTTATTTACCAAAATTGCAAAATCATCAAACCAACCATCAAGATCAAAGCCAGTGTAAATGATTTGTATACTAGTATAGTAACACTAATGTTAGTCAAATACCTGAGGAGTTTCGTACATCAACGAAGATATTGTGCTCGACGCCTTGGCTGAAAATTACACGGTACTGTAATCAATACATAAAAATACAGCTTTTTACATGTAAATGTAATTACTTACATTCAATTTAATGAACATGTATAATATGCGATTTTCAAAAAAGGTAAATATTGCCAAAATGATTCAACTTAAAACTGTTACTCGTTTACTGCATCACATGGATGGTCAGTTGTATTTCATGTCCAATTGTATTAATTATTATTGTATTTTAAATTAGAGCTTTGGACACTTAATTACAAACCATCTAGAACATTATGTCGCTTATGGGATATAAAGGTATAATTAAACATAACTATTACTGTCGTGGCTGAAAACACCGCGCACATTGCCTTAACACAGACAATTAACCGTTTAAAGAACCGGTTGTACTACAATTCAAGCTTCCGATTTATGAAGTTCTATCTTGATATCCCATATACTATTCAAGATGTTGGATACAATTCGGCATGCGGTTTCAAATGGGAAATAGATGGGATGTAATGGAAGCATGAGCTCCTGTTATAAATTATTGCACTTCACTTCATTCAAATCTCCATTTGCAATTTCAAGTTGACGCCTCGTATAGTTTTTAAAATATGCATAAAAAAATAATCACCACTATGCAAGATATTCTTAAAACAAAAATATATACATTGATCCGTAAAACAACTTCTCCTCTCATAAGCGAAAAAAAACGCATTACATACTAGTCGCCGCACTCCAGTGCGACGCCAATGAAACCCATAAAAAAGGGTAATAACTTATTCAATATGGAATCAATAGTGATGGCTTTTGGTCTATGCACTGTCTTTAAATGAGATAAATCTGCCTTTTAAGGTTTGAGCTGATACCTTTTTTAGTTTGCGAGGTATGCATCAACAACTTTAAAGCAAACATAAACATTTGACATACACTATATAATATGGCAGCAAGAATATCGTTCCACTGCACGTTTTTATTCTCTCTCGTACTGCCTCTGAAGTTTCATGTGATACCTGTTTTAGTTTTCGGAGTATATTCCGGGAAATATTAAGTAGAAAAGAACAACAATTATATTGTGTCTCTGTGTCGTATAAACGAATCTGCACTAAAACTAAATTTAGGTTCACATCGTACATGCATGATCAGTTGTCAAACGAAAGAACGGTTGATATTCAAATGCATTATTTTTCTCTTCCCGTGATATTGTTTTAGTATGTTGATGCTGCATTAACAAATATAAGTGTATATGAAGTGAAAACACCAAAAATAAACAACGGTTGCGATAGACATCTACATGTATAAACTGCTAGATGCCAATAATATCACTTTAACAAATACACAAAAGTCAACATCTCTTAACATATGAAAGCATATGCTACGTTGCATATTGCACTGATTGTAAATGTCATATTGTAACCGCTGAAGTTTTAGGTCAGTATTTTTTCACGATATTCTATGGATAAGAAATCCAGAAGCCGTACGACGCCGACGGCCAAAGGACAACATAAAACCAGTATTAACAAACCCCTTAAAACTTAGATGTCCTTATGGTGAGCAATAATGCATGTAATGTTATTACATATTACCCTGACGTTAGACAAAGATTCGCCAAGCCCTGCAATCCGTTTGTTGTATATCCTATGTCTGTTAAACATTCTCCGTTTGCATTATTGATTGGCACTATATAGGTGCTAGGAAGACTGTTGCTGCACTCACTTATTTGGTCACTGCAACATTACCACACAAATTACATACTTTCTGTTAGTGATAATATCATGATTTTATTTGCGGAATTTATTAGTATAACCACTGTACATTATAATCGTGGATTGTACGTTGTTCAGAAACCGGAACATTTGAATACTTATACAATGTGTAATACATACAATCAACAAATAGAACACTCTGCGATGTGTTGATTTGTTTGCAATAAACCGTTTCTATAATTTATTTGTTAAAATTTTATTACAACGCATGAATATCGCTTCAGCAATTCTATGTACTAAATGCTATTTAGACAGGTCGCCGTTACATTGTGGATATGATGTCCGCCAGGCGACCGGAAGGTGTTGGGTTGAACCCCACTGTGGGAGCGTTCTTTCGATCTCCTCAACAGACACCATTACTGGCTCCTAGTCACAGGAAACGGACTCGGTATTGTTTTAATAAGCATTGGACTTTCGACACAATGAAGCTAAAGTAAATTTTTTTAAACTTAATATTATTAAGAACACCTTCTGACCGATATCTACTCGTACAAATAACATAAGCATATTGTATAATTTTATTGATATTGTCGAGCAACACAACCCGCTTTGAATGTTTAAGACACAAACAAAGGCTGTAGAACAGCTTTGATTGGTGCATAACAAAAACAACAGAAAAAGCACTAACCATGTGCCGTTGTTAAGAGGAGTTGCAATTGTAAAATGACATGTGGCGTTGGGAAGGCAAATAAACGTTGAATTTGCACTTGGCCGTAAAATGTTTGACGCAATCTGAAATGAGTGATTGATTTTATATTATTAATCTGGAGTAGAAAAAGTAACAAAAAACTGGATTTTTTCATAAACTACGTATTAACAAAAATAAATATATGCTTATAAAACTATAAATCGTTAATTGCATAATACAATATTTATTAATTTTCATACCGGGCTTGCTGTGAAACTTGAATCTGAAACAATAAATAATAAAAAAATAATGCTTCTAAAAATAATCGAGTGTGATCAAATGTGAAATGTTTACATGTATAGAATTATTGCACAACCAGAAACGGTTATAAATATACCTAAACATTTAATTACATATACATACTATGAAGCTTACCGTTATGTTTCATGGTAACATCAAAGCAAATTTCATCAAGATTTATTCTGCAAGGAGAACACATGGAAAAAATCATTAAGTTGTTTATTAATATTTAACACCTGGTTAAATTGAAAACTAGTGCAGAATTAAAAAAATGTAGATACAAAATATCTTTTTTTTTCTTAGGCAACTTGTTAAAGTACCGTATTTAATAGTCAAATTCACTTAACTTGGCATTTTAGTAGATAATTTATGTATTTACCCTTCTTCGGTTCCATTCATTGTAGTTTGATAGCAACACTTATAGGAGCCTGCGACTGCTCCTGTAAAGTTTGTCACCAGCTCATGATAATTGTTGTTTGTTAGATACGGCGTTTTGACGACGTTCGTAACATTTAGGTCGCAGAATCCCTTTATTGGTCTGAATATACAGCAACGTGAAGTGGTGATATAAAAAAACGTTGTCTATATTAAAACATTAGTACTTATTTAGGCAACAGGAAATACATTATTACTTAATGGTCTGAATTAAAATCATGTTAATCATCCACAAAAAAATGAAACAAAACTTAAAGACGCACCTACCTAACTGTATTAATATTATTTAGAAAGTAGTTGAAGATTGAACTTACACATTAGTAGCTCTTAAAAGATTCATCTTTCTTTATGGTTTAAAGGTGCAAAAACTCAAACGACTTCTTAAAATATAGCAATACATATGCATATAATTTATACATGATTTTAATTGTGCATTGTTTGCAACTAAAATTTAGTACTTACGGTTTTGACTCGAGTCCATAGTACGATATGGAAGCAATGCACACACGACCCTCAATACATTCTATTGTCTCAATAATTCCATGTGTAGAGTCGAAATGAGGCGTGTCCGTGGCGTTTGCAGATTGTGGTAAGTTAAAGACTCCAGGAAGGTCTTGTGTTGAATTGTACACTATAATTCCCGTAGAAAAATACTTTTAAAATGACTTCACTTGATGATCAACATATATAATCGTATAACTAATAATAACTAATACTAAATAATAGCTTGATATAATCCTCAAACTTTTAATACGTGGAGTTCAAAGAATGAACAATAAGCGCAAGGAACTTCTGTTCAAGTAATTTAATAATACGACATATCGGGCGACAACTATAATTTACATATGCAAGAACATATAGATGTTAATAATTAATCGATGAACGTTTATGAACACATACGACGACGTAAAGACTTAAAATGTAAAACAAATCGTTCGGTTCGTACCTTCTGAACAATTCTTGCCAACAAATCCTGGCTTACAAACACACGCACCAACTGATAGCTGGTGGGAAGCTTTGCAGAAACCATTACCGGAACAAGTGATATTTTCACAGAGCAGGGCGACTTAAAATTGAACAAAGAACACAATTTACAACTTTTTATATAATATAAAATTTCATACAAAACATATTGTGAAATACGGCGTCAGTTAATTAATGTTGGATCAGATAAGAGCTACAGTATTGTATGGATGGCATTTTGGTCTTTTCGTGAAGTGACATTTGTGTATTAACGACATTCCGTTTCTTGTTTGTGTGATGTGATATTACATTTATGTTGAAGTAATGTTTTTATTAAATTGATATGAATCACAACTAACCGGATATGAAACAATACTCGTTTATATTGTGACATGGTTATGCCACTTAACACAATGCTATCGTTTATAGGCTATAAGACACATGCTTTTATTGAAAGTAGAACTTAAAAGTTTTAATTACCAATGTCTATTTGGCAGTTTCGACCGGTAAATAGAGGCGTACAGTCGCATGTGTAGTTATTGACTTCATCATGGCATGTACCTCCATTTCGACACGACTGAACAGAACATTCGTCAACATCTGAGTGCAAACAGAAAGTCATAATGAAGTTGTTGTTATGCTTGAGATATGTACATACATAGATGCTTAAGATCGACAATTATATCTTAATTTTAAGCTACCATCAATGGTATCTTATTTCCATATTAAAACCTTTATATTGATATTTATAAAAGCGATAGTACAGCATAAACTAATGAGATAACAAATCAATCAGTGGTTTATAGCAGTTAACCACAATCAACCTGTATCGCAATCATGGCCTGTATATCCCGGTTTACAGGAGCACTTGGGTCCATTTTCCTGCGAAATGCATTTTCCATCGTTCATGCAGTGAAGCTTTTGGCACGGCCCAAACTCTGCATAAAAGAGCAATTATTATCAGATATACAATTATTCAAGTGATCACAAATTAAAAATACCTGTGAGCTATTCAAACAAAGAACTGAGAAATGTATTATTTATATGTCAAGTAACACACATATCAACGAAAAAACCACGTTGATACATTAAAGGAATAAAGTTCTGCCTGTAAGAAATACCTGTCGAGTTCTGTACATCAACGAAAACATGGTGTTCACCGCCTTGGCTGAAGATTGAAAGAAATGAGTGTTCAATTAAGGTTTAGGAATAATTTTAACACGTTGTTTTAAGCCCCGTCCGATACGGATGCACACGATATTATTGTAATTGTTTGAACGAAACTAAACTAATTGCTTTAATGTTATGTTTACAAAACATATGGGTGTTTGCATAAAAACACGGACATTTGATGATCTAAAATCAGTGATATATACTGCGTTTTATATAGCTATTGCTACATTAAACTTTAAATTACAAATTTAAAGTTATTGATGAGCGATACATTGATGATCGCTTGACATAATATGGCGAAAGTGTAGAAAGTGAATGCCGTTACCGTGATGTAAGACAAAGGTCTCCGAGGCCCTGCAATCCGTTCGTTGTATATCCTATGTCTGTTAAACATTGCCCATTCACATTGATTACTGATGCGATGTGAGTATTAGGTATTCGATTTTTGCATTCAACTATTTGATCACTGCAATATAAACATAGTATCATTCATACGCGATGCTCGTTATTATAAAACCAAGTGTGTATCCTTTTATTTAAAGGCATGAGAACTTCAAAAAAAGAAACAAAACATACATAAAACACTAAATATGATGTATATTCAATTAATTGTTTTATTGTATTTGACCAAGCGTCTAGCATTGATATTAAATTATTACAAAGGAAAATTCATTACTTTATAAGACACTATTCAGTAATTTACTATGTTATTAGCAAATACTCCTCTATCTAAATATATTGACTATATGCTTTTCCTTATGCCTAGCGTCGTCTGTCAGATAGAACTTTGACGTTGGTATGAAAACATATCGTTTACATTGGTAATGTCATTTATTAAACTTTGCAGTACAGTATATTTGTAGACATGCGTGCAACATCCTTTATCATAAATATATATGCTGTAATACTCATTGGCTCTATGTACAACACGAAATATTAACACAAAAACAAGTGCATAGCAGAACATTTTTTTTACATTTTTAAAATGTTAACATCTTATATAATGTTATATACATTAACAAAGTGAGCTAAGTGGCACATAAATACAGATAGCAAATGCTGTGGATGTTTGCAAATAAATTATTTTTAAATAACTGGTTATAGTTTCAAAACCAATAATGTATTCAAACATAATTATGTATAACTGCAATCGTATGCATTTACGAGCTTAATCAATATAATAGGTTTCATTCGCATCAAAATTAACCTTTTTAAATGTGAAAGAGCTTGTAACCCATTTTCAAATGTGTTTGTTATTGTAAACATTTAGGACATGCACATGCATACAATCACCCATATATCATTTCAAGAAAAAAACAGACATTATATATTTGTCAACGTATATTGTATAGGGTTTTCGAACTTTGTTACTTAAATAGCGACATTTTGATTATGCAGTTTAGTGCGTTTTGATACATTACAGTATTTTATTATGTTTCTTAATATTTTTAATTTAAAGTGACTAATGTAAATATAGGATCTTGCATGAGTGGTCGTTTTGTATTGAATTTATTAAACGAGTCATCTAAATAAAGATATAAACGAGGCTTGCCGAGTTTTAATCTCTATTTAGATGACGAGTTTAATCAATTCAATACAAAATGACCACGAATCTAAGATTCTATTTATAACATGACCAACACATTTTTCTCGTTATTTTATGCTCTTTGCACATTTGTATTCACATTGTAAAAGAGTTAAACTGAAGAAATTCGCTGGAATAATGACGTCATTTCGTCACAAAAATGAAGTCATTTCACAGTTATATAACTAGTGTAATAACACCCGTGTAATAAACAAAATTGAGCATTACGTTTTTTTCACTCCTGGAGCGTAGGTCATGTTATAAATGTATTTATTGAAATTATGAATGACTTTTCCTGTTTAACATACATTTTGGAAAATACGATACATATACAGATAGCCTTTCACAGTTACCTAAGGCGATATAACACGTATCTTAATTGTTAATAACCAAATGACCATTAGTATTTTAGACAGTGTAAATATTTGAAAGAATGAAATTTGCTAAAATATTAACAAAAATGGTTTGAAAAGATAATTTACATTCAGAATTAACAAAATGTTTTCAGAAATAGGGACAAAGTTAAATGGAAATAAAGTTTAACGCTAAAATGCAATTTTAACGAAAATACAAATTATGGAAACGATGTTGAACATATTTTAAAAGTATCAAAATTACAAATGTTCTTATTCCGCACACATCAATTACTAGTATATTCAGGGAGGAACAAACTAACATACATCACTTACCAAGTGCCGTTTTGGGGCGGCGTTGCGATTGTAAAATGGCATGTAGCGTTGGGAAGGCAAATGAATGTGGAATTAGCAGCGGGACGTATAATATGTAAATTAGTCTGAAACAAGATTTTAGTTACTTATTTATCTGAACTATTGTGTGGTTATAATCGTAGAAAAAATTATGACATATTAACTGTTAGTAAAGGAACAATTTATCAAAGCTTATGTCTTGAAAACAGCATATGTTGTTTCTTTCAATTCGTGAAATATAACCACAAGATAATAATTACCGGACTATCAGTGGCACTCGGATCTGAAAATAATAATAATAATAATAATAATAATAATAATAATAATAATAATAATAATGGTTATAATAATAATAAAAATAATAGTAAGTGTTATATATTTTACAAGTTTTTTGTATTATTCCATTCGCAATATATTTATAGCAAGCAACATACAAATAAAAAAATGGTTGTATTCGAACATACCGTGTTTAAAACTTACCATTATTTTTGATGTTCACATCAAAGCAAATTTCATCGACATTTGTTCTAAAAGAAAATGCACATGTCCTTTGAACCTTTTAATTTTTAAATATTGTGATATATTCTTGTACGCGTAACAGACAATTCTAAACATTAAATTTATGCAAATGGAAAAAATCAAATACAACATTGACAAGTATATACTTGTTTATCAACGATTTAGATGACTTGTGGATGGATGAATATAGTTTGGTTAAAAGTAGGCGCTAGCCCATGCATACGTTAAAGAATTTACTTTTAATCAAGGGAAACACAACTTTGGAAACAGAACAGCGGAGCTATATTTTATTTGCCACCAGTTTCTTAAAATAAACACTTCATTTTACGTATTATTGCATACGCATCATGACATACGCACCCATTTTCGGATCCATTAATAGTTGTTTGATAACAACACTTATACAATCCTGCTCCGTTCAAAAATCGTACCAACAGTTCATGATAATTGTTGTGAGCTACATCAGGACTCTCAACAAGATATGAAGTGTTTCCGTTGCAGAAAGCTTGCTGTGGGCTATTAAAGAAAAAGCAATGCAATGATTTAATCTTTAAAATTCCACGAACTGTTCTGAATGCATTATGTACCAAATGAATATAATACCCTAATCAATAACAAAACGTCAACGTTAGCATTTAATTTTAAATAAATATATTTACAATCATGAAGCGTTCATTTCAGAAAAAATTAATAATTATAACTAAAATAATTATTATTATAACTACACACTTAAATTTACAATTCAAAATTAATGAACCCGAAACAAAAGACTTTCAGATCGAATCATGTTAATTGGTTCGGGATCGGTTAAAATTAATATTACCATCTAAAAAGGTAGAATATATAAAAGCAAGTGGTAGGAAATTTCTAATAATAAACGTACGGTTTTGACGGAAGCCCATAATACGGGATGGAAACGATGCACTCATGACCCTCGATACATTCTACATTCTTTAAAATGCCGTGAGTAGAGTCGAAATGGGGCGTGTTCTGGTCGTTTATAGTTTGGGTAAAGTTTGTATAGTTTGTGACTCCAGGAAGGTCTTTTGTAGAATTATACACTGGAAACAATAAACTAAATGCACGTTCACAGATATAGAAAATGCTGTTTCAAATTATATCGTGTCAATAGCTATCTATATAAGAAATTAATGCGATACTACCGCTAATATTAGTAATAAAACATATTATCAAGAACGTATTGGTGGTATTTAGTCAAACGAACTTTTGGCAAATGAGAATGATTGGTATTGTACCTTGTGAACAGTCCTTGCCAACAAAACCTGGCTTACAGACACAGGCTCCAGCTGACACCTGATGGTTAGATTTGCAGACACCATTACCGGAACATGTGATATTTTCACACAGGTGGGCAACTGAACATGTAAAGCATAGACATGTTTGACATTTGATATATGACTATGAGACGCTGAATCTACCTTAATTTACAATGAACTATTCAAATGCACTTGAATGTGTTGCAAACTTGATATGTGCATTCTTAGAAGAATAGAATGAATGACCAGATAGATGATAATAAGCGAAGCTATGTATTACCAATGTCTATAGTGCAGTTTTGACCGGTATACCCGGGCGCGCATTCACATGTGTAGTTGTTGAATTTATTTTGACAGGTACCTCCATTTATGCATGGATGACCAGCACATTCGTCGACATCTAAGGAAAAACAACACATTTAGAAAAAATTGTCGAATTGTAGACAAAATCAGTGATATGTGATAATATGTTCAATACCACCGTCTCAGCCCCTACGTTACAGCAATATAACTAACTATATAGGAACTGTACATTGTCTTAGCAATAGATGAAATGGACATAGTAACACAAACAATAAATTCTTAAGGTCCATGATAAACCATGAATTTTGAGCGCACGTTTTTTATTCGATTGGAGAGTAAATGGTTTCAGCTTTTACATCAACTGCTGTTGCATGGTAGTTACCTGAACTGCAAGTCTCGCCTGTCCATCCTGGATTACAAGTGCACTGAGGTTCATTGTCTTGCGAGATGCATTTTCCACCATTCTGACAATGAAGCTTCTGACACGGACCAAACTCTGCATAATATATTGTAAATTATTAACAGAACAACTAGCTTAGTTTATACTAATATTATAAAATCCAAATATATCAAAAGGAGTGAACACATCTCTTTCAACAATTGACACATATTTAATTTAATAAAAGTGAAAAACACACAAAAAAAACGACGTTTATTTTAAAGACACAATGTTCCATAAGAACTAAAGTACCATATATATTTTGAATAGTATTAGGTTCAACGAGAACATGTACACAATGCATTTTAAAATAATAAAAATATTACCTGTTGAGTTGAGCACATCAAAGAAAACATGGCGTTCTCTGCCTTGGCTGACGATTCAAACAGAAGCAAATAAACAATCAATAAACCTTAAATAACAATTTAATTTACAACAATACAAAAATTGTGTTCTTCACCTTTATTTAATTACAACAACATCTCTAAATATTAAATAATTAAGAAAAAACCCACTAAATAACCACATTGCATTGCCAGTTAAGTTTTGATGAATATGTGTGACTGCGTACTTATTGAAAGCTTGACATTTATGAATATTTATATTTCTTTGTTGTCTTCGAATAAAACACATGCGCCTTTCTTTATCTTATGCGATACTATGTATTTCTATGTTGTGTTATATACCCAGATGTTAGACAAAGGTCACCAAATCCGTGTAATCCGTTCGTTGTATATCCTATATCTATAAAACATTCTCCGTTTGCGTTGCTTAGTAACTCTATGTGGGTGCTGGGAAGTACGGTGTTGCATTCACTTATTTGAACACTGCAAAAACACACATCTATAAGCGTAAAACAATACGATAAATATTTCCAACTTAAATTACCAGATGTGTACTACAAATACTTTATTAATAATAGATTTGATATAAGTTCATAATTAGTAAAACGTCCATAATATGAAGACATCGCACAATCGAAAAATGTGTATATACGAATGAATTTATTAGATTGATCTTTATATTGTCAGACGAAAATTCGAATAAACTATAAACGATTGTATATTTATGTTTTTTCATTTTCTAAAGTATGCATTATTTAATGCAAAGCGCATTGAATTAAAATACAGCAATGCGGCATTTGATAAATTAAAGGAATACGACCTAGAATATATATCTTACCAAGTGCCGTTTTGGGTTGGCGTTGCAATTGTAACATGGCATGTTGCGTTGGGAAGGCAAATAAATGTTGTATTGGCCATAGGACGTATAAATTGTACGTCGGTCTAAAATAAATAATTTAACTTCAAAACATTATTGGTTCGAACGAAATAAGCAAACAGGTCATTTCATCCTTTATTTACGAACGTTTTATATACCGTTTTATAAGTATCTAAAGATTGAACATTTGCGTGATAAAATATAACAATTCATACCGGACTTGATGTGGCACTTGGATCTGCAATAAAAATAATTAAAATAATTAAAAAAATAAAATAATAATAATAAATAATATTAATAAACAATAATAACAATACTACTCATAATAATAATATAACCATATGCATAAGTAATAAAATCTTTACGTATAAATATGTTTAATTATATATTATATATACATGTAACACATGGGCTTACCGTTTGGCTTTATTTTCACATTGAAGCAGATTTCGTCCACATTAATTCTAAAAACAGCAACACATAAAAACGTTAAGTTTACCTTATTTTAAATCCGTGTGTAATTAATTATTTATTCTACTACCTATTTAATATGATGACTAGTTTAAGCACAGTAATTATTTCACACATTATAATTAAGGTTTTGCAAGCTAACTAGTAATTGCACTCAAATATACGTACCCGTCCGCAGACCCATTAAGTGTAGTTTGATAACAACACTTGTAGAAACCTACGCCGCCAGAAAAGTCTATCAACAATTCATGATATATAGAACTGTTTGGATTGGGCGTTTTAACAACGTCTGTGGCCGTAATGTTGCAGTATCCCTTAAGCGGACTGTATAGAATAATAAACAATTTATAAATATAAAATAAAACGTACACATCATTACATAAATTTGTTGTCGAATAGATTTCACTCGTTCAACGCATATACGTTAATATATAACCCGCGTAATACGAAAATGGGTCCTACGGAATGTACGGCAAGCTTTAATTTTAGACCAGCCAGAAGCTAAGATGGCGAATATAAATTAACGTAATGTGTAATTGTCTCTAGTCAGCGGTAAGGGAAGCTTATGACCATACTGCGCAGGGCTGGTTTGGATCTACACTGGCCGCATGTGGCTTAAGACCGATTTTCGCATGGCATGGGTAATACAATTCAAGCTTGGCAACACAGCATTTCGTACAGACAGCTAAGTATTTTAATAAAATGAATCTGGAAATGATGGCAGCATTGACATATCGAAGAATACAATCCAATAAAATAAACCAGGTATTATTGTATTTGTTTCCATAATATTGACAGGTCAAATTAAATCATATAAGAGCTGACAACATTTAATCGGCGCACCAGAAGCTAGCGGACAGCATTGGTAGAAAAAAACTATTGTGAAACTGATTGATCCTCCATGATGATGCGCTTTATCAACGTATGGGTAAAATCTGTGAACATATTCTTTTTTCAAGGGGCCATAACTTCACCTTTTTGGTTCGGTCCTGTCATGAAATTTGGATTATACGTTCCTGTGATGTGTTACATTAACGTTAAAAAAATTAGACTTTAACATTCAAATAAAAGGATAATAACTGTCTGATGACTGGAACGACTTGACTGAGATTGGCGAAACGTGTGACTGGCGAAAGGTAGGTTTGGTTGAGGGAAGGACGGACATAAAATAAATCGGAATCAAGTATCGGGAAATTCGTTTACGACACTTGCATCCTACATTACGCAAAAATGAGTATTCAAATGAACGGACGGACTCATTACTCCAACAGTTCGGGGAGCATACACATCATCGGGATATATACGCCGTTCCCTAACAACAGTTGTAATTGTAACATCAGTGATTGTGAAAAAGAAAATTAACATTCAATGACATAACAGTGTGAGTGATGCGCGTAAAAAGGGAAATATTAACACTTATCTATTAAATAACTATTTGGAAGAAATATACAATAATTGCACATTATAAAAAATAGATTAATAATATATATATAGAAATGTGTACACGTTATACATACGGTTTTGAGTCGAGTCCATTGTAGGAGATCGGGGCGATGCACTTCTGACCCTCAATACATTCTAACTGCTTGATAATGCCATGCGTTGAGTCGAAATGGGGCGTGTCGGGGGCGTTAGGAGGCTGGGTAAAGTTTGTGACTCCAACAAGGTCTTTTGTAGAGTTGTACGCTGAAATATAAATGTTTACATTATGCAAATGAACTTCAAACATGGAATTTACTGTTGTTACATGTTCCCCTGTTTACTAGTTCTATGATACATGTCTATATATAAGATTTTAGTGAGTCGTCTGGAGATGAATAGAAGAGTTCATGGATTGTTTTACTACAATTTTACTGAAATTAATAACTGCACCATAAGATACAATCAGATGTAGCCATATGTCATACCTTCTGAGCAGTGTTCTCCAACAAATCCTATAGGGCAGATGCATGCTCCGACAACAATTTGGTGGTCTGTTTTGCAAACAGCATTTCCATAACATGGTACATTTGTACAGAGTTGCGTAACTGCAAGTATATTGACGGTATAAGCAAAGTATATAATGTGAATACAACTCGAAATGCACTTGCAGACCAAACTAATCAACAGGCTAAATGATGAGGACACTATCTGTGTTTGAATTTACACACACAACTTTGCGTCAAGTTAACTGTTTAGAGATGTTATGGTAAAACACCGACAGAGGTTCAATTACTTTCATTTGTCGAAGATAAACTCAAACCCTAAACATCGCCTCATGCCAAGATTATTTAGCTGTGAAAGATAAATCAACGTGGCATTTTGGAATATAAGGAATACTGATAAATATTAATGGCTTCTTTTTTTTGTTTAAAAGGGAACATTCTTTCTTAGTCATAATATAAAGAAAAGTTTCAGTCTAAACTAGTTTAACTTAGTCCACATATTATCGTATTATCATGTTATCAGGACTCTATTACGGTATTATGAATTCATTAGGAAGATTATACACTACCTATATCGATTTCACAATTTCCTCCTGTATAAGCACGTGCACACCTGCATGTGTAGTTATTCTGTCCATCTAGGCATGTACCATTATGTTGACACGGGCTATTGGCGCACTCGTCGATATCTGGTTGAGATAAAAGAAAACTCCAATGTATATGTAAGCGGTGTTATCATCAACAAAACGTATATAATAATTTATATGTGTAGCATATCAATTGGTGTTACCGGAAACCTCACACAATTGGAAACGCTATATACATCCGTAGCTATACACATCTTTGAACATTTTTTATCAACCAATGCTAGTTGCATTTAAATAATAAACGTCCTTGATATTTTTTTTTATATAAAGCTTCATTCTCAGAACAGTACTTGTCTTTTTCAATATATTTTTTATCTCAAAGCCGTTCGAACAATACCTGTGAATTATTCAGTTTATCGTTCAGCCATTTATACGCTACTATTCTTTCTTACTTGGTATATAGCTCTTCTTTATACATGACAAATGCAAATGTAGTGTTCAGCTATCCTGGAGCGAATGTGATGTTAAAGGATATACCTGAGTCACAGTCCCGGCCCGTATAACCTGGTTTACATGCACACGTAGGTGTGAATTCCTCCGACATGCACGTTCCTCCGTTTTTGCAGTGCAATTTCTGACATGGTCCGAATCCTGCAAAACAACAACAACGCCAATAAGTATTTAGAGCGCACATTATGTAATACGTAAACACTGTTCGACGGTAATTGTTCCTTAATTTGTGGAACAGAGTTTCTATTATGAATAATTCTAACTCTTTTTTATCGATTATAAGCTAGCTTACGCCTACGTGTGTAGGCATTCCAGTATTTTTGTCTGAATTAAATTATATTTGTAAAGACTGTAACTACGTACCACATACAAAACAAGATGATATATATACACACCTGTTGAATTCTGTACATCGAGGAAGACATGATACTCTTCTGCACCGCGTCTGTAATAAAACAAAATATGTACAGTAAATGAGTGTTTTATATTAATTTAGTTTCAGTGCTGTTTGCATAAAATAATTAACAAATCATAATATTATGGAACATGAATCTGTTTGTTTTTGCAATAAAGTCTTACAATTACGTCATTGGTAAATGCTGCTGTGATGCCTAAACAAGATTGTTATGACATGTTCAGAACACGCTGTTACGTCGTTATGTTCATGTTCAATGTGTTTAGGAAATTTTAATAGATTGTGACATATGGTATAACTATTTAAAACACTCTACGAAATGTTTTGAGAATACACTATTTAGAGGCCTCTTTATATTATATGCTATGTGGTCAGTTAAATTATTAGACAGGATTCCTATCATACCATGCTTTTTTCAAATAAAACAATAATTTATACTCTGGTTTGATACACAGATCTTTCAAGCCTGGCATCCCAGCCGATGTGTACGCAACGTCTGTCACACATTGTCCATCACTTTCCAAATGGGTCTCAAAAACGTGTGCACCGAGAATCCCGTCGCCGCATTCTTTGATCGGTTCGCTGAAAGTCACGTATATAGTTGACATTTGAAAACTAAAGTATTACATGATAATTTATAAAGCGCATACGTTTTATGCAGTATAATGTACAGGAATATTCTGGGTGATTAATCAAACATGATGTTATTGTTTTTTCATCCTTATAATTTAAATAATGGTTATCACTTAGTCAATTCAATGACCCGCAGAACGTTCTTTCAGACGAAAAAGCCATTTCGGACACACTTATGAAAAGCTTCATTAACAGGTGTGTGCTCTCCTTGCAATTAGTTACCAATTTCCATCTTTAAGCTGCGATGCGATTGTAAGATGGCAGGAAACATCAGGTAAGCATATAAACGTTGAGTTTTCATTCGGTCGTGTAATACTGGTATTTTTCTGGAGAAAAAAATAGTTTAAGCTGGTACATAAAATAATATGAGTGAAATGAACAGAACAATTTACCTTTCACGAAATGATTTTTAATTTGCAACAAGATACAATTTTGTGTAACAAATAATTAAAGCCCTTTATAATTCTATGAATATTAGAACACATTTAAATAAGACAAATTGAAAAACCCTTAAACCATAACAAATACACTACAAATTGTGTCATACCGGAATTGTTGTTAGACCCTGATCTGTAATGAAAGGAAGAAATATTTAGAAAATAAAACGAAAAACATTTGAAACTATTAAAATAAATAAGAATTTATATATGATTTGATTTTAAAGTGTAAAACAAAAACAAAATGAAATCGAATATTACCTGTTTCATAAACTGACACTTACCTAGTTTTTGGATGGCAATTAAAAAGCATATTTCGTCAATATTCATTCTGAAATAGAAAACAAATACTGAATTTAATTTTGGTATAAATTAAATTATATGACTATTGATATAATATAGTAATGCTTACTATTAATACAATGCCTTTTGTTTAAAAACCAACAACAAAATATAAGTGACGCACCCAAAAGTGGTCCCATTAACAGTTGTCTGATAGCAGCATTTATATTCTCCTTCCGAGCCCGAAACGTTGACCAACAGTTCGTGGTAGTTCGTATTGTGGGGATCTGGGGACACGACCTTACTTCCCACAGATAAAGTGCTGTTACAAAAGCCCTTTATAGGACTGTCAAAGGAACCAATCATAATTATTTACAAACTAGCTAATATTGTATAAAATCGAATTGAAAATGTCACGAACAACTATACGCAATCTAAATTTTTTTGATTTACTGAACCGACGAATAAATTGGCAATTTACTCACGGATTTGCTTGAAGTCCAGTGTAGGAGATAGGAACGACACATTCAGTTCCCAAGATGCAAGCAATTTTCTTAGCGATTGCATGTGTTGGGTCAAAGTGCGGTGTACAAGGGCTATGTGTGTGTTCCGTGAAGTTGATGACCCCTGGTAGGTCTCGCGTCGTGTTATAAACTGTATAATAATAATAATAATAATAATAAAAATAATAATAATAATCATAAAAATAATATAATTATAATCATCATCATCATCATCATCATCATCATCATTATCATCATCATCATCATCATCATCATCATCATCATCTCAAAGTGATTGGAATTTGTATTACTACAAACAGTTTTTGGGTATTAATATTTATATGAAATAGTACACTGGTCAGCATGTGTGCAAATAACCAGCCATGTCATAATAAAATAAAAATGTAAGGCTACGTCATTAAACGATTCTTCATAATAAACTTGCAGTTGTCATTTCTTTTTTTATATCTTTACCTGTCGAACAATTGCCACTAATATATCCTGGCGGACAGACACATGTGCCAGATTTCATTTGTAGATCTGCGACGCATACAGCATCTCCGAAACAATTGACTCCTTTGCAGGGATGTGGGACTACAATGTGTGATAATATATTGACTATTCATTTAGTTAACGAGTATTTAATCTATTGACATAGTCGGGTTCTTTTTTGTACCAGAATAAATTAAAAAAAATGTTATAGACATCAAGGAGTATATGCAAACCTATTGTATCATTCATACTACAAAGACAAGTATAATCATCCAACAAAACGGATTGAATTAACAAACCAGCAAACACACATGCACCTGCTTCTCATATGACCTTTTTACTTTACTGTTTTGAAGATCGCGTTGCAAGTTAACATACCTTCATCGGTTTTGTTGTTAACAAATTTTAGTCTATAACACCTCTCTTCGCCTTGTTTCCTGAAATAAAAACGATAATACGGAAAACTTGTATAATATCAGTATTATTATTTCGAACACATGTTAAATATGAAAAGAATAGATACCTGATCATGAACAATACCATCCCTATATAGACAATAAAACATGTAAAGTTTGATAAAACAAATTATAAAAAATACGAAAAACATATGTGATTCAAATAGGAATAAAAAAAATGATCAACATGCTTAAAGCAAGACTATACGATTTTGTCAAATCGAAATGTCTGTAGAGTAAAATTCGCCAGCATGTAAATCATGCATGTACGATGTGAATCTAAATTTAGTTTAACGGTGTATTTTAAAGTCTTGCAACGATATCTATCCATACGACACACGAACACTAACTAAAAAGACGAATGCTTCGGTAATTGTAGGAAAATAGGTACGAAGTATCTTCGTCACAATCTGCTAGGGGCGCTAATTTGTAGTTGCTGCATTTTATGAAATTCGTCTTCAATGTATAATTTTTCTTGCATATTTTGTGTTATTGTTACATATTTTTATCAATTAAAAAATTATATTACAATTTAACACATATACAAAATCGTATAGTCTCGCTTTAATGTATTCAAGTATCCATGTGTTTTATACTTATGATTACATTCAGCATGGCAGTATAATACATCTGTTCGCAAAGTATCAAATTAGTGAATTACCCAGGTACGGCAACAGTGAGACAGAGTGAACGTGTCTCTCCTGCTGTTAGGTTTGTCTGCGGTTGGTATGTAATCGCATTCTTGCACTCCCGTGTCACGTGGGTGGGCGGGAAAATATGCAGTCCGTCCAGCAAATTCGAACTTGTTTGCTTAAGACTCGGGCTGTATTAAACGGTATAGACTTGAGGATGTGTTTTTTCTTTCAAATTAAATATGAATCATACTTGGCAATACTAAGCATTAACGAACCAAATTTAGAATAATAAAAAAGTATACCAAATTGTGAAAAAGCTTCATTAATTTATTTGATAATTTATTTTTGGGGCACTAACCATTCTTGTGATGACCCAAATGTCGCTCCATCAGTGTAATAGACTGTCAGCTGACAAGCGGAAGTGACCTCGCACAAAATTGAAGATCCAGTGGGCAATGTTGGTGTTATAAAGTAGGGTTTATCCTACAAAGGCACGAACGTAGCTCCAGCGTGTGATATAACTATGACGTAGTTACGCATTACACAATACCATTGTAAAAGAAATGTTTAAAGGTAAAAAAGCCTTGACATTATTCCAGAGGTGAAAACAATAAAAATAGTAATTATGATGTTAATTATAATTATAAATAATATTAAGAATTATTATTATTAAAATAATGATTAGACATTTATTATTATTTGTTATATCAAAGTCATGTATGCAGCATTTTGTTTAAACATTGAAAGGTAAATGCCGTTATTTTCGAACAGTTTATATCGGTATTTTAGGTTATTTCGTTACTCAGATGGTTCATTGTAAGTATATGGTTTGTGTCCTTGTACACAATTTCGAGTAGAACGAACAAAGCTACATTTAAAAATATACAATTTAAAGACGAAAAGTGTTCGGCATCGAGCTAGTTACCTTAGCAACTTCATTTTTAGCATCTGCTCCTGTAAAATAAGATAACACATATCAATACCGTTCCGAAATTATTTTGTTTTTAACATTAAAAGTAGTATTTAGAATAATGTCATTAGGTTGAAGTATAATTCAATACAATATTAATAATAAAATACGTAAGTGTTTATAAGTACCTTTAACTACCACGTTCGGGCAAATTTCATCATGAACAAACCTGCAAATCATGAATGCAATTAAATATTAAATATTCAGAACGTTAAAACTTTAATACAAACCAAGAATAAAATACTTAATTATATATAAGTGTTTTTTTTCACATTTAATAAATCTAAGTTAATGTTTTCGGATAATGTTTTTCATATCAATAGAAAATATAACGCGAACATAACATAAGAAGTTAACTTGCTTTGAAGAAGGGATGCAAATAACTATTTTTTAAATTACATCCTTTTAACACGCAATAGTGAATGTATATTTAGAACCAAATAAAACATATGAAGTGAATATGTGTATTTACCCATTTGCGTCTGTCAATTGAAGACAGAAACTAAATCTTCCTGTAGAAAACGATTCTATGTTTGAAGTGACTGTTTTACACTCGCATGTCGTGGGCGACGAGACGACCGCAAAAGGGATGTAAACATCAAGTTGTGGGGATACAAATCCAGATTTTATTGCTACACTGTTATATCAAATAGATAAAATAATAGAGATCGCATTTTCATCAAATATCCGTGAATGATAGCTAAAATTCGATGCAAAATACTTATTTTGATAGAAATATCATACGAGTCAATTCCTGGGTCATCAGCAAAACTGCAATTTGAAAATGTTTGTTTTATTTGCAACTCACGAGCTATCTCGACATGCTTGAAATGGATAAGTGCAGTTCTCAAATGAACACTCGATCTCGGTTGTGACATGTCCTGACATAAACGTCTGAAATAAAAGAAAGTTTATTTGCTTCTTGTTTTGCTAAACATGAAATGTAGAAACAACTGACACCATTTTAACAAGCAGCAAATATAACAAATTGACAGGACATCCTTGATTTAGGAAAGACGTTTCTTTTATTATGAACATGAAGATATCGAGAGGTTTGCTATTTCCCTTTATTAAAGACAAACGTTTTGACATCTTATATCGACATTTTTTTAAACTTGATCTTCACTTAAAACTAAAGCTTTGACATCCAATATTGAGAATTTTAATAGCTTTTTACTTTGCAATAAAGTTTTGACATCCAATATCGAGATGTTTACAATAGACCTTTATTTTAAACTTACGTTTTGACATCCACCGTTTGGAATTTTCATATCTGCAAAATGTAAACCATGGATCTTTATGAAAGATATTAAAGTTGTCAACAATTATGTGTTTTAATTGAAGTTACAATAATAATGATAATAATAACAAATACATAAACAAGTATAAACACCTGTTTGACAATTTCTTCCAGAAAATCCAGGTCTGCAGTAGCACATTGGGTGAGTGGGATCATGTCCATCACAGAAACCGTCGTTCTGGCATTCGAGTAACTGACAGCCTTTCTTGTCTGCTTTTTTACATAAATAAAGAATTTTCTAAGTTAAATTGTTTGTCAATTAGTGTACCTTTACACTATTGAAAACGTACACCTGAAGCTAAAAGGTATAACAGCTATTGAACAGTTTAATTTTTGGTGATATACGTTACATATAAAATCACTAAAAACTCCGTTTCAACCATGTATTGCAAAAGGGTTAAATCTGATAAGGACCTCTTTATGCATATAATGTGCAAACAACACGAAATACACTGTCAGATCGAACAAATACACAGGCTCAATAATGAGAGCACGTTTTTATGAATTTGCACAGACCCGTTGTGTAGATAATTTAATAACAAAACACATGGGACAATTCAATTCCGTTAATAAGGTATAATCGTCAGTGAAGAAATACATGGTTATTCAATTATTTTCCTTCAATACACAGAGATATTACCATTCAATGCTGGGATAGTAGATACGCTGAAACATCTCTCTTCGCCTTTCAAGCCGGATCTATAACATAACATGTTTCACGATAATTGTTAATGATTGCATAGTTATAAAGATTGGTCTTGCTATTTTCAAGATAATGTTTCTTTGAATTTGAATAAATGTGTTGCTTTTTTGATATTGGGATTCACCGATTCGTATGACGCTGTGCTAGAAAACCACAATTCTAATGCAAATAGTATTCCTGTGCATCAGAACTTACTTCCAATAATTACTTCAAGAAAGACAATAATCTAACAGCATTCTGCCTTAAATACAAAAGGAATGCTTAATTCTTTCACATACGTGGCTATCTGAAGAGACAAACACACTCGAGAATCATTGGCCGGTCGAATAGCGATATCAATTGTACACTCATGGTTTGACACGTTACCATCGACACAAGGGCGACACGTGGTAAACACGTGACTCTTCTCGGTTTCTGGTATTTCGACCTTGAAGTCTATGCTGTGGATGAAAGTACAAGTATAACACAAACCAACAAACACATATGTTATCTTATCACAATTAAGTAGCATATGTAGAAAAAAAAACATAACACTAAGTGTATAAATTTATGTCTGTCATTAAAACATTGAAAAGATACTCGCCATTCCTGAGAGTGGAGGTTCCCAGGCGTTACGGTATACATCACGTGACATTCCGTTCCAGCTTTACATTCCACTGTCGAATCCGGTTGTAAACTCGGGTGGACAAAGTGGGGATGATCCTATAACAAATTGAATTACATACAGTTGTTCTTAAAGTCTCTATAACGCTCAAAATCTACAAAAAATACGTAAATTATTTCGTAAAATAAAGTTAACACCTAAACAATCAGTATTCCTGATAGCAATAACCACACTTTCAACGCTAGATGTGGTATGATTACATAGATTTGTGTAGATACAAAATGCTCGTTTTTATTTATTTGTGACAGAATTAATTCAATTTTAATTTCCCGCGAATATATCTATTCATACGACACGCGAACACCATGTGACTGTTCATGTGTCGCATGAAAAAATATCGTTGCGGGAAATTAAAATGGAATTAAATGATCTATTTTACCAGACCACAGCTGGCGTTGAAATTTCGGCGATTGCCATAAGGAACACCGATTTGTATTTGGTTAAGTTTATTTTACGAAACATTGTTCGAATTTTTTGTTGATTTTGAGAAGCAATGATACTTTAAATGCCGATTGCTTGTTATCTCGAAGACACAGAACATGTCGATGATATAATTCTTGATTAACTCACTTGAATTTATTCTAACAAAATCTTTTTTTATAGACTTATATCTTTTATAGACATATATCACGCGTGAGATCAAATATATTTGTATTGTAAAAGTATTGTATAAAGTTAATGTAATTACTGATTACTTACCAGTATGCCGTAAACAGTATCTGTGCCTACAAGGCGAACATACATAATTGGCATGACGAGTATCTCCCCAGAATACGGATCATGTTATTTGAAAACGAAAACGATGAGAGGTACCACACTTCTTTTACGAACACATCGACCATAAGCTTTAATAAATTCTAAATTACTTCTTCGAAACTCAATGAATACCATTTGAATAGTTTTATGTGTGGTATTTTTTGTTTCAATTATAAATTAACTTATTACCTTCCGTTACGCGAACTACAAAGCATGTCTCGTCTTTGTTGACACTACAATTTTACACGAAAGTGTGTGTTAGCAAAGTTTAGATTATGTATCAGAAAATCATAATGACTATAATTAGAGCATAATCATCATCATCATCATCATCATCATCATCATCATCATCATCATCATCATCATCATCATCATCATCATCATCATTATCATCATCATCATTATAATTATCATCGTCATCATCGTCATCGTCATCAGTGTCATCATCGTCATCATCGTCATCATCATCATCATTATCATCATCGTCATCATCGTCATCATCATCATTATCATCATTATCGTCGTCGTTGTTGTCGCCGTCGTCGTCGGCGTCGCCGTCGTCTTCTTCTTCCTAATCGTCAGCATCATCATCATAATTATCGTTCTCCTCCTCCTCCTCCTCCTCCTCACCATCATCATCCTCATCATCCTCATCATCATCTTTATCATCCTCATCATCATCATCATCCACATCATTATCATCATCATCATCATCATCATCATCATCATCATCATCATCATCATCATCATCATCATCATCATCATCATCATCATCATCATCATCCTCATCATCCTTATCATCATCCTCCTTATCTTCATTATAACCATCATCATCATCATCATCATTATTTTCATCATCATCATCTTATTATTAGTATTATTATTATTATCATTATTATTAGTAGTAGTAGTATTATGATTCATCTCCTCCCTAATCGTTATCAGCATCATCATGATCATCTAATATTATTTGTATTACAAGTTTTAGTATTATTGTTAAATCCCACTTACCGTGCATTATTCAAGGTCTGCAGACACAAGTCAAACGTTCCTTCTTCTTTTGGCATAAATGTAACAAATGTTTGGAAAAGAGTTGTAGACGAGTTTTGACTAATTGTCTTAAAGTCTTTTATTTCAAGCTCGGGGCTCACGTATCCAACATTCACAACTGGTCTGAAAAATATGCGCGATACTGATATCATTAACACTACCGCATTACGGTCTGTAATTTACAATTAAAACAGGATTATTTAAATGTTATAATTATTGTTTATATATTGTTGTTTTCCTTGGCAACCATAATAATAATGAAGACTTATTACGCGTTTAGCTACTCCTCAATCCTCAAATATAACGACATAAATTTAAACGATAAATTAAATTAACCCAAAGAAAAACATTTTGTAAGAAGGCAATCATAGTTTCAACTAAAATGAATATTATTCTTTCACTCATGCATTTTGGTGATTACAAACCTTTCTCCGGCATTGAAGCTGCCACCCACAATCGCATATGTACCACATAAAAAGTTCCTGTTGCAGTTCACTTCCTTTGGTTTTCCGGTATTTATGAATCTTGCCTAAATAATAATCAATAAAGTATTGTTCAAAACTTGGCAATTATAACGAACATAAACAGTAACGAAAACAATAGTTTTTTATCTAAACAGGAGTAACATGCAGCCATATGATAAAAATTAAACATAAAAGACATAAGGTTAAACTGCTCAAACTGTTAAAAAAATTTTACCTAAATTATTTATTGGATTATGACCAAATAACTTAACGTACCGCATTTTTTATCTTCAGAACCGTTATAATTTCTCGAAATTTACGTATATTTAATATCACACACTTCTTAATTTTTCTTACTGCGTCGTTTGGTCTGCAGTATTTATAATTATTAGTGTAAAACGTTTAAAACGTTTACAGATACAACGATCAAAATAAAATTTCCTTTTTTTCGATGGCTTTACTTACCCCATCAGTAATCGAAGGCGCAAAAGTACCGCCGATATCTGCAATGATTAAAAATGTGCACAGAGGTATGATATATAGGTATTATTTATCTGTACATTTGTATAAAAAAGATTTTATAAACATTCGCTTTATGTTGATTACCTGTATCGCAGGTGTCTCCAGTAAACCCGTTTTTACACATACATGTTATGACATGATCATCTGTGATACAGTAGCCATTTGTGCTACATTTATTGTCTTCTGGTACGCACGGACCTTCAACATAAATTATTAACACACACGATTATGTAATGTAAATCGTCTTAGTCTACAAAATCAACTCTCACACAAAAAACCTAAATGAATGATTTCTTATATAGTACCGTTACACGACATTTTAAAAAGTAACACTACACAAGTACAAAAATCACTTTAATAATGAAAAAAGTAAACGTCTGTGTGCATATTTATGTGAAACGAAGTGCATGCTGCTGATATACCCTTTGAGCAGTTTTTGCCCGTATAGCCTTCACCGTTGCAAAAGCATTGGTAATCAGTCCGACCGGTTGTGAAGCAAATGCCATGGTTCTGACAGTAACCATGAATAATGTCACCGGAGCTGGCGCATGGATCTGGAAGACAACCAGAAAATAGTTCGCTTTGAATACATGGAATGAAAGTAAATTACATGTTAGCCAACATAAAGGTCGGTTTTAGCTAAAAAAAACTCCATACCTGTGTTCTTGTCAATAATGCTAAACTGGAAACATCGCTCTTCATAGTTGGATTCTCTGCAAAAGAACTTAACATTTACAAAAAATGAAATTTAAAATTACGTTATTATTATTCAAGTTCATCTACCTTGTATAATGTTTGAAGAAATAATCGACACTAGGAAGATCTAACAGATCGTATAACATATATTGAAAGAACAATTTAATATGCTTTAATCCTAATCAGAACTAAGTAAACTTAATTCAATAAATTTCGTGGACAAATTCCCGAATATCTAATAGTAATAGTAATTGTAATATTAATAAAAAAAAAAATATATTTATAATAATAATAATAATAATTATAATAATAATAATATTAATAATAATAATAATAATAATAATAATAATAACAAAAAAAAATAATAATAATAATAATTATTATAATAATAATAATAATAATAATAATAATAATAATAATAATAATAATAATAATGATGATAATAATAATAATAATAATACTACTACTAATAATAATAATATTATTAATATTTATATAAGTATAATAGTATAAGTATTATTATTATTATCTAATGCTGCTGTACTTGGTGAACTTGGTCGCTTCCCATTGACTTTCATTTGCAAAGAACGAGCCCTTAACTATTGGTTAAAAAAAATGATATCACAGAATACTTTGATAAATAGAGTTTTTAAAACATTAACTATTAACGATGCATGCATGAATATTGATAGAATTTGTGCTGGCCAAATGCTGTTCAAACTACACTTGATGATCTTGGTTATAGTAATATATGGTTGCACCCGTATCACGAAATCGATTATACTTGTATGCTAAAACAAAGAGTCCGTGATGTTTTGAATCCTACTTGAATTGTATAGATAATGAAAAGCATAGAATTGCAATGAGTAGATTCCGATTGTGTTCACATCATTTAGAAATAGAAAGAGGAAGATTTAATAATATTGACATTAATGATCGTAAGTGCAAAGTGTGTACATCTGATATGATTGAATCGGAATTTCATTTTCTTTGTATTTGTCCAAATTATAGAGAGTTAAGGTTAAAGTACAAAATAAGGCTGTCATTTAACACATTGAAATATTTCGAAACAATTATGTCAACAAAGTCTGTAAAACGTTTCCGTAAAGTATCGAAATTTATATATTTTGCAATGTTAAAACAAAAAGATATCATTAATCCTTCTGTTGCTTCTTAGTTGTCTAAATTCCTTCCCATCATAAACATTGTGTGTTTTTTTGCTACATTTTCCTGTTTTGTGTGTGTGTGTGTGTTTTTTTAATTATATTTATTTATCTTTCGACATTATTTGTATGCTACGATTTACTTTCCTATTTGTGTGATATAATAATACTAATAATAACCAATATTGCATACAATAACTCTCTGTATAGTCAAACTACATCTCACTGTGTATATGAATTTATCACATGATTTATTTTGCCAAAAGCATGTAATGCTGATTATGCGAATAAATAAATAAACCATAAACCATAATTATTATAATAATAATAATAATTTTTTTTATTTTATTATATAAGTATTATTATAATTATACATATATGAATTATTATTATAATAATAATAATAATAATTATTATTATTATTATAATTATACTTACTATTATTATTATTATTATTATTATTATTATTATTATTATTATTATTATTATCATTATTATTATTATTATTATTATTATTATTATTATTATTATTATTATTATTATTATTATTACACAATGTATTATTATTATTATTATTATTTTTACTAGTAGTAGTATTATTAGTATTATTATTATTACTACTACTTCTACTACTACTAACAATAATACTATTAATAATAAGCTTTTTTATGATAACAAATACAATTGAAATAAAAAATTACGATTATTTGTGGTAAGTTTCCTAGTTTAATTTTAGAAGAAAAAATCGACGCTAGGGAGATCTAACAGATTATATTAATCGGACATCTCTTGAAAGTATATAATAATTTAAGGTGATATAATCTAACTCAGAACTGAGCAAACACAATTGACATGACGCCTTATCTATGATCGCTCCGCCCACTAGAATTGATCCACCAATCAGCGATCGATTAATCGGGCGCACTCGTTAGCAACGACCTGTCCGCCATTTCCTTGACAAGCTACATGTTTAGGTTCACTTTTATTCCAACGAGTTTCTTTTGTTTTTCTCTTTAAAAAAACGATAAAAAATGGTTAAACGGTGTCGATGGGGACTATGTAACTCGGACAATCGATATCCTGAAAGATTAGTTGGTGACATTTAATTTATATCGTTTCCAAAGCCGGAAAGAGATCTTGAGAAGTGTAAGAGATGTATGAATGCATGCGGTTGTCACCACGAACAACTGAACGTCAACACTGTCAAAGACAATTGTAATATATTTTTATCACATATACTAGCAGATTTAAATAGTTTATGTTATCGATCTGATTATCACATAATATTTCACGTTTTATCAGTTACTAGGTCATTAATATACAGAAGCGAAGTTCATCTGCATTACTTAAAGGGGCCTTTTCACAGATTTTTGCATTTTTTTTAACTTATTCATTAAATGCTTTATATTGATAAATGTAAACATTGGATCATAAAAGCTCCAGTAAAAAATCAAGAAAATAAATAAAAAAAGTTAAAGAACATTGCCCGGTGCAGGTTTCGAACCAGTGACCCCTGCAGTCCTGCCAGAGTCCTGAAGTAAAAACGCTTTAGCCTACTGAGCTATTCCGCCGTGTACACATTCTTCACGTATTTTATACATTATATAAGCAATCTTCGTAGTTTCACAAAATTTAACGACAAAAACAGAACGCTCCAAATTATTCAATCGTTTCGCGTTGCAACGCTTTATAATTTTTAGGTTTTAAAATCGTCAAAAGATGCATATAATGGCTATATTAGAGCATGGTTAATGTTCAGTATTACTGTTTCCTCACAAATATCATAACTAAAACGAAAACTTACAAATCTGAAACAACTTTTTTCAATTTTGTCAATTTACCAAAGCGTGAAAAGATCCCTTTAAAGAGAAATAAAACCCAGCATGAAGCCTAATTTGTGCTGTGTTTTATTACTCTGATAGTAATGCACTTAATAACATCATACATGTTATTTGAAGGTGACATGTGATATATTATCTTATTAACGGTATCAACACATTTGCAGTCATGTGGTGTCACCAATAAACGCTTTTAATCAATACTAGGAGCTCGAATGCCTAGATCTCATTTTTTAAACGAGTTTCGTTTATTTTGTTCGGATTAAAAAACGGAAATGAAATATGGCAAAAACGGTGTAAAAAGGGTTAATGCAACTCTGACATTTGGTATCCAGAAAGATAAGTTAGATGAATTAAATTTATACCATTTCCAACGCGGCAATGCGGTCTTGACAAGAGCGAGTGGAAGCTTCAAGAATTACCGAGATCCCCTTTATAGAACATTAATTTATTTCACAAACTTGAAATGTCATATAAGCAATAACTAAGCATTATTAAGTATGTATTATGTCACGTGTGCATGTAAAATAATTGAGACTTTTGGTACCCAATTCGTGTAACTTTACGAAATCCCCGTTAAAAATCGCGTTTCTGTGTGTGTCAGAAACAAGTGAAAACCATTTTGTTATTATTTTAATAAAGACGTATCGATAAATGCTATTGTAAAAAGTTATTATTACTGATATTAGTAAACCAATAAATGCGGTCACTTCGGGGAAGTCGGTACCTGCGCGAGCGTCTGATATTGGTAGCCTTATTAATTTATAATAGCCTGACCGTATTCCATTTCGTACAACGCTAATTTTATATCAGACAATGTCCGAACTTACTGTGTTGTTTTTGCGCTTTAAATTATAGTGATTGATAAATGTCCCATAAGCAATGTTTAATATGATTAATATCACTTTTATACGCAATAACATGTGAGAATAACTTAATGGCATCAACCCCTTTGCAAGTGTAATATGGTGTTAAACAAGTCGATAAAATCATCCGGAATATCGCGTAAATCTATATGCAGTCTATAGGCAAAGAAGCCATTTTGGTGTTAGCTTGTCTAGGTTTTCTTCCCGCTGAGCCACGTGATTAAGTGGGCGGAGCGATCACTGATAAGGCGTCATGTCAATTCTATCAAGACCGTCGCTTTATTCTCAATGACTCGATTGCACCGCCTTACGTTGATCTGAAGCATCCAGTAAAGTCGTCAATAGTTTCTGTTGAAATCATGACTTCTGTAACACACCGGCCATCTTTATTGTCCAAAGGAGCGAAGACCGTAAACTTGACACCAGCGCTGACAACATGTTCACTGAAAGTATAGAATTGTATTTGATGACTTGCATTATAATTATTATTATGATTATTATTTTTATTATCTTTATTATTATTATTATTATTATTAATATTATCATTATTATCATCATTATTATTATTATTATTATTATTATTATTATTATTATTATTATTATTATTATTATTATTATTATTATTATTATTATTATTATTATCATTATTATTATTATTATTATTATTATTATTATTATTATTATTAATATTATTAATATTATTATTATTATTATTAAATAATAATGGTATTTACAATAATAGTATACTAGTCTTTACTTACCACTTAGTAACATTGTTGGTATACAAAATCACACTGCATCTTTCATTGATGTAACAAACAAATGTACTGTCTGTTTGTGGTGCAGGCTCAACAAAGTGTACCTTTGAAAAAATGTTCCATTTCAATTGTGTTTTATTTAAAGAACTGTTGTAAATGAATTTCGCGCTACACAATAACCAATTTACACTAACAATACTATTCAATCAAAGCATATAAAAATACTTTTAAATACTTAAGTATTTTTAATTTTCCTGACAATTATAACTATTACTATATTACCTGCGGCATTGGATTTAGTCCTCCTGAAAATAATAATCAGCAATCAGGACATTTAAACACTATAAATGAAATGTATCCATATTGATTTATTGAATAGTTATTTGATAAGTAAGCACAATTAAACAGAAGTATTTCAATCTGGTAATGTAACCTAGTAAAGTGTATTAAACTTCCAAACCTGAAATAGCGAATGTATTAATATTAAGTAAAAATAAGCTTTACCGTTTAAATCAAATTTCAGCTGGTAACAGGTAGTATCATTCATTGTACTATTTGAACTGCAATAAATGATGAATGTATAAATACAAGTAATATATACTAAATGCCCTATTTCTCAGATAACCACTCATGGCAGGTAGATTTAATTCATTTCAAACACGTCAACAGGTTGTCGCATAATTGGTGTATTTTAGGTATAGTCCTTGTTCGCTATAATGCAAACCCTGGGGCTACGTCAGTGTTGCTGGGGACCAATTAATTTGTTGACAGCAGGTACACGCTTTCCACTAGCTACAGTCCGTTTTTATTATAAGATACAATACATGCCTTGGTTTACGTCAGTATGGCCGAAACTCATTAATTTGTTGACAGTAGACGCACGGGTTCAGTCCGTTTAAAGTGTAGATCATGACAGGATTACTAGGTTAATGGATGTTGTTTCCGTATCGTGCATTTCAACAAATTGGTTTGACCCATAAAGTTGAAATGTTTATGTAACGATACCTGTATATAAGTAATGCATTTTGGACACAAAATAAGAAGGATTTAACACATAGGAAGTACGCACAGAGGTTTATCTTCAAAACCAACCCCAGGTGGGATGGGGTGGGGTCCTGTCTGGATGGATTTGGATGGATTTTGTCATGTCTTGGAAACGTTGTTAATTACTTTGAGAGTTACATGAACATGGAAATATTTCATTAACAATTAATTTAAAGAATTATATGCACTTGGAAACTTTATGTTAACAACTGAATACAGAGTAAAGAACTATCCATCGAGTTTATTTTGAAATGTGTCGCTACGGCACAAGGTGAATAAAAATCTAAACAATGGTCATTGAATCATCGAATGTGAATAAAGTAGTATATACCTATCCGTAGCTGTTATACAAACATAATGCCCGTTCATGTCTTGTGGCCGTCCCTTTATCGTCACATAACTTGTAAACACATTATCGACACCTTGAAAGAGATCTTGTCGCACAGTCGGGCCGACAGTGCTTGCTTTACCTATGTCATCCGAAGCCGACATGGTCACTAGGGGTACCAGACTATAGATCGCAAATGAATCAATGTGAAAACAAACAAATAATGCTAATATTTCACACATTTATGTTTCACAAACATTGAAACAAACATACATTTCTCGTATGCCAAATTCTGAATCCATATTCTTAAAACACAGACATACATCTAGAGATTGTCTTCTTCATAGTATATCATACATGATAATTTTTATTTTGAATTAATAGCTATCTTCCTTGGCAATAGTAAGTAAAAATGCACGGGATGAAGCATTGTTGAGTAAAGTCTTGGACGACAGTGAACAATCGTTTATAAAGTTTGTATTTTTACATGCAATACACTTCCTTAGTCGGGATAAGCCGTGTGGTCAATTATTATATAAAGCTTTACTCGTTTCCTGATTCGTGTTTATTTTGCAAAATTATTTATGTGATATACGATTCACTCTACTTTAAGGATTGATCAAGCGCGAGCGTGATATTATAACTACAAGTGAGAGTACATAAGAACGTAGAAAAGAAAACACATGTGTTCTTCAATCTATAAATAGCAAATGCATATGCTTTTGGATTTCAAAATGGAGTAGACCGATTACTAGTAAGAACAATCTTACCCCGTTTTAGAAGCCACATATATCTGCACGCCACATGCGATAATAGTTGTATTCTTGACCGAACATACGATAATGCCACCGCTTTTTGGAGTTGGGGGTACAAAAGATACGGAATTCTGAAAGATAATTTTCACGATATTTTTGCAGCTGTTCATATCTGATTAATCAAGTGTAACAAAACATCTATACAGATAGCCTAATTCCAGTTTTTTCAGGTCGTTATAATAATCACCACGAAGTCGTGTATGTAATATGTCATATTTCTTGCATTAGATTCTGACCTTAAACTTAATTTTTTGAACATCTGCCTGAGTCACGTATTATTGAAAACTCTCTAAGTTACTTCTAAAAATAAGATTCGCGGAAACTAACGTCGCACATGAACACTTACGCTGACAAGCAGCAAACAGAAAACGAACGCTGTTGTATAGAAGAATTAATAATTTTCCGTATGGATATACTAGTTTTCGTTATGAATTTATATTATAACAGGTTACTGCTTAATATTGTTTCAAACATTTTTATTTGCAAAATATACAACCGTTCTGTGTAATCAGGTATTTTGCACAGTTAATAAAATCTTCATTCAGATTTACATATAGACGATCTGGACTTTAAATTATATAGGAAGATTTTTGAAATGTTGTAAACAAGAAGAAGGTACTTAGCTGATTTTAGTAAAATTATTTAAGTTGGGGCCTGTAGCCAATTGTACTGAAATGGATAATGTTTGAATATCGAAATATATCAATTGGATGAGTGAATTAAAATGCGTAATCCTCTTGTATCATAACCGAAATGCCACACATTACATCATTTAAAGCGGTTTTATTATCAGATTGTCGCTTTTTAAATTAACAATATTGCAAAAATACTGGACATAGAAATACATTATCACGATGCGTACATGTATGCCTTAGATAAACAGATTTTATTGGTAAAATAATAGTTTTTACAATAATTTTCCTTAAACGTATTGGTAGGCATAAGGGTATATAATTTAAGATACAAATCGTTCATATATTATGTCATTTAAAATAGTTGCAATTTAAATCCACTCAACTTAGTCGGCATAGTAAAGTTAAAGCCATACACCGTGAAATGAAATACATAGCATAGTAAATTGAAGTGTAAATAAGAAACATATTTTATCCATGCCAATTAAAATATATCTGGTGGTTACAAGGTAGAAATCCGTCTCTTTTGCGCTTTTAAACTTAAAAATAATCGCGTTTGTCGAAATGGACGTGTACGTCTAGAAATTCTACTTTCGGTTTTAATAGCGGTACCGTTTAAAAAATAATAAACAACTTGCTAACTAGGCTATAGATTTAATTTTAACTATCTTAATTAGAATATATCTGGTGGTAACAAGGTAGAAATCCGTCTTTTGCGCTTTAAAACTTAAAAATTATTGCGTTTGTCGAAATGGGCGTATAAGTATAGAAATCCTGCTTTCGGTTTTAAAGTTTAAAAAATGAATAAATTACTTGCTTACTAGACTATAGATTAAATGAAAATTCTGCACACTTTCAAATTGCATATATATATGCATTGATTAACATGTACTTCGTTTCAAAGTGTGTGGCTTTAAGTATAAATAAGAAACATATTTTATCTATGCCAATTTGAATATATATGGTGGTTACAAGGTAGACATTCGTCTTTTTTGCGCTTTAAAACTTAAAAATAATCGCGTTTGTCTAAATGGACGGATACTTCTAGAAATCCTACTTTCGGTTTTAAAAGCGTTACAGTTTGAAAAATAATAAATAACTTTCTAAATAGGCTATACATTTAATTGTATCTATGCCAATCAGAATATATCTGGAGGTTAGAAGGTAGAAACCCGTCTTTGTTGCGCTTTAAAACTAAAAAATAATCGCGTTTGTCGAAATTGACGTATATGTATAGAAATCCTACTCTCGGTTTTAAAAGCGGTACCGTTTGAAAAATAATACATTACTTTCTAACTAGGCTATAGATTTAATTTTATCTATTCCAATTAGAGTATATCTGGTGGTTACAAGGTAAAAAACCTTCTCTTTGCGCTTTAAAACTTAAAATTAATCGCGTTTGTCGAAATGGACGTATACGTATAAAAATCCTATTTTCGGTTTTAAAAGCGGTACCGTTTGAAAAAAATAAAGCCTTGCTAACTAGGCTATAGATTTAATGACAATTGTGCACACTTTCAGATTGCATCTTTATGTATTGATTAACATGTATTTCATTTCAAAGTGTGTGACTTTAAGCGAAAAGCAATGAATACACGATCAAACAAGAAAAAAACATGTAGGAACACGTCATATAAAACGGAATTTTTGGTTAAAAAAAGATATAAATTCAAACAGAATAAATTGATAATTGAAGAATGTAATTTAAAGCTTTTAAACTAAGCGTACTATGAATGGGTAAAATTAACGGTTTATATGTGGTATTTATTTGTGAGAAGGGATCAATTAATTGATTGTATTGAAGACAAATTGACAAAAACATATTGCAATTTCGTTCTTATCAAAGACAAATTTGCATTTTCAATACACGACAAAACCACAATGGTAAGGCGAGTCATTTTACAGTTACTGTACATCTAAGTTTGTATTACAGTTTAAGTTATAGTTGTTAGATATCAAACCAAATTTTTTTTTCAAATCTTGTTTGTTTGGATTTCGATAAAGGTACTCCTGGAAACTGGTTAAAATTGATCTTTACACTAGCCAAAACAGCAAATTGTATGTTATGTTATTTATCATACAATAGATACCTAAAAAGATAACCAAACCAAGCAGTTATAAAAATAATATTCGATGGATAAGAGTTTTACAGTTGTCAACTTTTAACAACTGGTACTCGCACAGCATGGCTAGCACCTTTTTCTGATTGGTTCAAATTGCAGCCAGACTTAACAGACTTATACGGATGATAGTCCGCCCGTACGCATCGGCGCTCGTACGTTCACCTAAGCGCCTACTCTGGCGTTTCCAAACAACACAGTATTTTAAACTGGAATATCGGAAGAACAATTTGATATTGACCAAATACTTACTAAAATCGCTGAAACGTTTCCCACACCTGAAATAATTCGAATGCTTATTAATATACCATATCGATGTATTCCACAATTCATAAAGGACATACAATTGCTTCGATCAAATGTACATGCAAATACTTTAAAAGAATAACGAAATGACAGGAACACACTTGCAACACTACATCATGTTTAAATCTTGAACATTTTAGTATATTTGAAATATCGTCACTTACGGTATTCACATGCGGGGCCGGTGAATCCTACAGTACATTTGCACTCGCCTTTAAAACAGACTCCAGAGTTTCTGCATAACTGCGAGCATCCACTGTTGTCTGTTAAACACGGAAAACGGTTGTTGGAATGATTACTTGAAAAGGCGAAAACACGATCAACAATATACTTCGCAAATTAAGTAGTTATAGTTTTTTACTTTGCAAGTGATGAATAAGTGAAACATATCGTATGTTGTTTATACGCAAATACAATGACCTTTTGGGTCGAATTTCTTTGTCATTAAGATAAAAGATAATTCGTGATAGATATTATGTTAAAAAGGTTTAAAAATGAATTAAAGCACATGAATACAGTATTGAAATGTCATCAACCATGATGTATAGGAATTAGGCCACCAGCATGGTGAAAAAAGAAGGACAAAGATAATAACAGTATAAAAACAACTGCGCTGGCTGAAATATATGTACATAAAAAGGGCATACGCAAGAGTATATTGTTTGATTCAAATCTACATAGCGTTGGAATTCTTGACTTAAGTTAGACTTAAATAAAACGATACAAAATGTTACGTCATCATGTCGAACATATTGTATTGTACCTCTAGTATAATGTGGTATTATATTATTTGGCATATAACTAATTGAATTACCAGTGGTATTCGTATTTAATAGCAGATTTCTGTAAAAGATAACGTACAGTGGGATTGTCTACACATGCAAGATTAAACAAATGAGCATGTACAATCTCTAAATCATACATGATTTTTATATATTATAATCAATGACAAGTATTTAAATGAGTATGATTTTAATTTCACTTACCGCTGCAGGTTGTTGAACTGTTGGATGTAGGACATAAATCTGGAAGAAATAGTTCACAAATTGTTAAGTTATTCGCGCATACATGCCGTTAATAATGAAATCTGTACGATAATATGTATTGCAAAAATGTTCGCTTACATAAATTAGTAATGTATATCTACAGTTATTTTTTTCTTGGTTTATCAGTATGTGTCAATTTATATTAGTTTCTTAATAGCAAACAAACCTTCTTTACAGTCGGTCCCATTATATCTCGTAAAACATTCACATTTACTACTGAGGACACCATCGATGCACATACTGTGATTTTTGCACGGATTTGTTGCACAGTCATCTATTTCTAAAAACACAGAAAAATATATCTGTGTTTGTTACAATATTTATGTGGATAGGTACGTGCAACTTCCAATACATCACTGGACAGAAATATACAAAAATCTTCTGAAAGTTATAATAAATGTAGATACTTGTTTCACATAATGGGCCGGAATAATCATTTGGATTCACACCGTCGTCTGAACAGTAACAAAAAAATGGTCGCGTTGAATCATAGCATGTCCCGTGAATGCAAGGGTTTGGGCTACAGACAGCAGGTACTGAAATGCAACAAAAACTGAGTTTTATCACACCAATTAAAGGGACCTTTTCACGTATTGGCAAATTACGCAAATACAAATAAATGTTTCAAAGTCGCAAATTTTTGTTGTAGTTATAATATTTTTGAGAAAACAGAAATACTGAACATGCACCATGCTCTAAAATATCCACAATATCACAACAAGCATCTTTTGAAGGTATACAAACCTGAACATTATAAAGCGTTGCAATGCGAAATGATTGAATAATTAGGAGAGCTCTGTTGTTGTCGTTATATTTT